>NW_019416878.1:198763-237601 GCF_000390285.2 Anoplophora glabripennis
CGCCGCCATTATTCTATGGCTAGAAATTGGCCTCAATGATTTGGGATCGAGGGGGATTATCCCTCTTTATCCTGCCTCATCTCGTGTAGGCCTGGACAGCCTTCGTAGGTGGCCCCCATCCTCGTCTACCCCGACCGCAAATGCGGCCGGTGTAGGCGCTTTGTGGGACCTCCTTTTGTCCTGGCTGGGCCCCGCTGGCTAGGGCACTTTCTTCTGGCGCTCTTCTTGCTTCGCCGTCTCGTTTGTGTAAACCCTGGGGGTGGTGTCATGTTTATGGTTGGGTAGGGTAGTGTGGCTATGCAGCCTAAATTACTGATCTGAGGCTGGAAATCTGTTGGGTTGGTACTTCCGAACTTCACGAAGAAATTGACGAAAATTAGAACATATATGCTCTAATTCGTCAAGAACATTGTGAATAAATTCATGAAGTTATTTGACAGCAGATTTGGTGCATTACACAGAACACTTGTCCAATTTCTTGAGGAAGCGACTTCATGAATTAATTAATCAATAAATTGTCAATGTAAAACAGCTATTGAAGTTTAAAATTAATGTATTAAATATGTGACTTTTTTGTGTTTAAGCAAGAAAAACATTATAAAAAGAATTTTATTATAAAAATTTAAACATTGTTAGTTTATGCAAATATTTATTTGTTACATTTATTTTCATTTTATCATTCTGTATAGGAATAAGAAACAGATACTTAAATCGTTATTATGGAGTTTCTTGATTATGGTAACATTTAAAGTTATTATCACTTTATAATTACATTTTCTCTGTATATGCATATACATATAGGTACTGGTTCCAAATATAAACATTAGCAATTTTATGTCTTGTTTAGTAAGTGCCGTATGGAGGGTTGCCGTTTCTGTTATAGAGGGTCTTCCAGAAAGAAGAAGTGAGGAAGTCTGGCTTTGTCAGTGCTTGAAGGCCTCTATCTATTTCCAAATAGTCCAGGTTGTTTTCAGTAAGTAATGGCCATTGAATTCCTTGCAAAAGTGGGTCATATTCAGGTGTTGGATTTCCGGTTTTAGCGAAATTGGTCCATAATTTGACCATCTGCGATCTAACTAGGTAATCCACCTCCGACCCTTGGTATCCATAGTCGAATATGTATCCCAAATCTTCTGTATGCCCCACTCCTAAAATATAAATTTATATATAAAGTTACAATAATTCCTTCTACTTTTATAATTAACAAATACAATGCAAGTCAATAAATAACAGCAGGAAATGTTTAATAACTTTGTTCAAGGGTACTTAAAGACATCGTTTTTGTCACATTTTTTACGTAGTTTCCCTAACACCTAGGCTTTTTGCGACCATAAGTTGTCATTTTAAAAACGTCTTAAATGGAGTATAGTCGTCCTCATAAAGAGGAAATACGCTGAAGCTGTACAAGACCTCATGCAACATGCTCTGGATATTCTGACAGAACGGTGTAGAAAGGAAGTCCTAAGGGCAAACCATAAAAAACACGCTTATGGATATCACAAAATTGGAGTATTAGGGACTCAAGATTCCAAATGTTTTAATTACCTACGAGCTAAAATATCTAAGGGCAATTGTAGATGCCGAACTAACTTAGAATATAGAGACCATAAATCGAGGGCAACATGTTTTAGTAGCGGCCAAGCAGCAGTAGGAATAATCTGGGTATTAAATCCACGTATGGTACACTAAGGCTATATATACGGCAGCGATCTTTACATATTCTCCCTAATTTGGTAGCTAAGGACAAATCAGGGAGTGAAGGAACTAGAATTATCTAAACTTCAAAGACTGATCTGTCACTATATTATCTACGAAAAACATTCTAAAGCAGCCATATGAAGAAAATTTTCAACCATCTGACTGTGAAACCAACAGCCCAAGGAGACCGAGCTCTGTGTATTGATAACGTCTCGAATAATTTATATTTAAACGATCATCTAACTACTGAAAATAAATTATTATATAAGAGAGCCAGAGAAGTTGCTAGAGAAAAAGGTTACAAATACGTTTGGCTGAAAAACTGCAATATCTTTATACGTAAGGACGACACATCACGAGTGAAGATCATAAAAGTGTTGACCACTTGAACTCCCTGTAAAACTAAATAACTCTTTTCAATAATACGTATGAGTTGTTTTTATGGATCTTTCTGTTATATATCAAAATTGTAGAGGGTTAAGATCAAAAACGCGTGATTTTAAATTGAATGCTGTTAATTGTAATTCGGACATAATATTTATTAGTAACCGAGACATGGCTAAATAATAGTGTAAGTAACAGCCATAGAAAATATAGTACTAACGGTAACAGCGAATTGTTTACTAGTGACTACTCTGTATATCGACGTGATCGGGAGATTTCCTCTAGCTTTAAAATTGATGGTGGAGGGGTTCTAATTCTAATAGCCGTTCAACTTTTTTATGAAAAGATAAACTTTGCCATCGCAAATTTTGTTCCTAAAATAACAATAAATAGAAAATATCCTACTTATTTTAGATATAATACTATAAAAATTATTAAAGAAAAAAATAGGGTTCATACAAGGTGGAAGGTGTATCAAAATGAGATTGTTTATAGTAATTTCTGCAACTTAAGGCGTAAAACGAAAAAAATGATTAGGACTGATTATAATAACTATGTAAGAGCTATTGAGGTTAGTATACCTGAGAATGCAAAAAAGTTTTGGCACTATGCTTCAGTAAAAAAAGCTCAGCCAGGTATTCCAAATGTCATGTTGTATAACGATAGGTACCTGTGCCAAAGATGGCAACGCTATTTGTAGTCAGTTTGCATCATTTTTCCAAACTGCGTATGAACCTTATAATCAGATATTTTTACAGTTTAGCTCAGGAAATAATAGTAATATAAGTAGTATATAAGAGTCGATCATGATGAAGTTCTGAATATTCTGGTTAACTTAGACGAAAATAAGGATGGAATTCCTACATTCTTTGTAAAAAAATGTGCCAATTCACTTTATATACCACTAACTATTTTATTTAATAAATCGTTTGAAGAAGATGAATTTCCACAATTATTGTGGAAGGCAGCTTTTGTGATACCTATTTTCAAAATAGGTGAAAGAAACTTAGTAAAAAACTATCGTCCTATCAGTAAATTAAATATCTTTAGTAAAGTACTAGAGAAGGTGAGTTACGATCACTTATTCAATGCAGTTAAATCTTCAATAATTTTGCAACAACACGGTTTTTACCCTCAAAGATCAATTGAATCGAACCTAATACAATATACGAACTATATTAATAACTACATGGATTGTCAAATTCAAGTAGATTCAGTATACACCGATTTTAGCAAGGCGTTTGATAAAATCAACCACAACATTCTTATAGCTAAATTGGTTGAGATCGGCGTGTATGGAAGTTTTTTAAGATGGCTTACATTATATATTTTCAATAGATCGCAGCTGGTAACAGTTAATGGTTACCGCTCTTTTTCATTCACAGCTACTTCTGGAGTGCCTCAAGGATCTCACTTCGGTCCATTATTATTCTTAATCTATATAAACGATATAAATAAATGTTTTAAATTTTGTAATTTTTTAATGTATGCAGGTGATCTTAAGATATATTCTAAAATAAATAACCTTGCGGAATGTACATTATTTCAAAATGATCTTGATACATTTTATAGCTACTGTTTGCTGAATAAACTTCATTTAAATTTCAAGAAATGTCATTATATTTGTTTTACTAGCAATAAAAATTTATTTAGATTTGACTATAACTTCAATAACGAAAGGCTTTCTTACTTACAAGAGATAAAAGACCTAGGTGTTATTTTTGATAGAAAATTAACTTTCTCCCCACATATAGATTACATTACATTGAAAAGTAGTAAGATGTTACGGTATATCATCAGAGTATCTAAGGATTTTAGAAGGGTAAATTCCTTAAAATCTTTATATTTTGCTTATGTCTATAGTTTAATAAATTTTGCTTCAACCGTTTGGAATCCCCAGTATGTGGTTCATAACTCCTAACTCCCGTCTTGAAGCTATTCAAAACAAATTTCTTAGATACCTGGATTTTAAAGTGACCGGGGTAAATACTTTCCAGAATTCGGCTTTTCTACAACAAACATTTAAAATTGGATCTTTAGAAAATAAGAGAAATCAAAATGACGTAATATTTTTGTTTAAACTTCTGAATAATCTAATCGACTCTCTTAACTTATTAATCTTGTAAATATTTATGTACCACCCAGAAATTTTAGAGTTAATACATTTTTTCAAGAGTCATTTTATCACACTAACTCTGGACAAAAGGCGTTGAACAGAATGTTCAGAACTTACAACAATTTATTTTCCAATGTAGATATATTTAGAGTATCACTATAGCTTTAAGAGAGCATTAAAACAAACAACATTCTGTTAGTACAGATAGTTACATTATACTGTAATATATATATATGGGTGTATGCATGTGTATGTGTGTATGTGTACATGTGTGTATGTGCATATATGTGTGCATATATGTGTGTATATATGTATATATGTGTGTGTATCAGAGCTGGGTAATTCCTGGTGAAAAAGTAATTAGCAATTACAATTCCCTTTTTTTCCCTGTAATTGTAATTGTATTTAAGTACTTTTTTTTATTAAAGTAAATTGTAATTGCAGCAAAATTGTTATAGGAATTGTAATTTGTAATTATATTATTTGAACTATCGAATTACAAATTACTTCTATAAGTACAAATACTTTTTCCAATTACAATTACTTTTTCTATTAATTATAATTACTTTTCATGCGTATTGCGTAATTGCGTACAGACTTGCAGACTTCTATTATTTCAGTTGAGGAAAGCCTTGTGCCGCGTGAACAATAATAAGTGATTTGAATTAACCTCAGAATTAACAGAGTACATTTTATTTTATTATAATTATTATTAATTTAGAAAATATACGAAGTAAAAATATGTTGTCTATAGCATCAAGTTTTATAAAAATATATATTATGTATCTATGTGTTACTGCTCTTATTTTGAGTTGAGAAAACTTCTGGTTCGGTTACTCAGCCTTTCACTCGTACTTGTTTGATTCGTAATTTTTTTAATAATAATTATTGCTTTCCAGTCTACCCAAAACTACTGTATTCTATATTTTGCAAATGTACTAACAACCAAAAAAAAGAGCATCGGGTTGAATTAATTACCTGACCAATAATATAAAATTATAGTATGAACTGAACTAGTTTAAATTATTAGATTAGGAATAAAAATATAAAAACTCTATATTAGAAAATGAATAAGAATAATCTTTTCATTTTAGTATCAATTCTAATAAATAATAAAACGCAATATTACACAACACTTTTAATTTAAATTTTTAACTTAACTTTTTCCTTTTTCTCTGTTTGGTCACTATAATTTACTTTATCATAAAAGTAAAATTAGAAAAGTAATTAGAAAAGTAATTGCTAAATCCATTTTCCATGTAACTGTAATTAAATTAATATAATTCCTTTTTTAAAGAATATACTTTGTAATTGTAATTAGTTCCTTTTTTTAAAAAGTAATTTGTAATTGTAACTATTTTTAAATTACAAGTAATTACCCAGCTCTGGTGTGTATATATGTTTGGTTTGGTTGTTAATCAATTATATTTAGTGAACATTGTTTTGGGCTCTTAGCCAGCCTGTTTATGTTCCGTTTTCCTAAATAAATAAATAAATAAGCTAGCACAACTTAAACACTCGCAAGTCTTGCTCAAATAGGAATAGTGATTAGATGACTCGAACTTTGAGAAGCCCTACAATAGCTATACTGGGATTGTAATATATAGAAATAGTCTGAAAATGTACTTTCAACAGAGACGCAGCAAATCGATGGTTATACATATGTATATGTATACATACAATGGTCTTTATACAGCTACGAACAGAATATGTACCACAACCCAACTTTACAGGTTGCAGTGGTGGAGCTCATAGCCCCGACTAGCTGTACTCATTAATAAATTAATGTCTCTAGTATACTAGTCACAATAATTTCTTGGAAATATATTAATTATTTATGGCTACTGACATCTCAAAATATGATCATTATAATTTTTCCAACACATATATGAATCTATTAGATGACGAAGGCTTCCACCTCTATAGTTGACTAGCATCTATGGACAGATATGCATTTTCTTGCACACCTGCGCGTTTCTCATAAAACGTAGACCAGGAAATAACTTTTGTAGGTACGTTTTACATAACAAAAAAAACTTAACCTGACCTAACCTAACTTATCAGCTTAATTCTTTTTTTTTATTATTAAAAATCAAGAAAAGGACGTACACGAAGAGTTTGGCTGTGGTGTGGGATGTATAAAATAGACATTACGTTAGCGAGGACAAAAATATCTAGTTGTATTTAGAAGGAAATCAATGATTGTGACGTAAAGATCGTGCAAAGTTAGTTAAAATCCACGTCAAAAAACTGATGTTTTGTAAAAAGCATCTGCAAGTTTGTAGACTCCACAATGGACACTATCAATTTCTGAAGTCATACTGTTGTATTTAAAAAACAGTTTCATTTGCTGTACCTACTTACCGGGGAAATTTCTGTTGCTAACACCAAATAAAGGACCTTCATGTGAAAATCTGTAGAAGTAAACGGGATTGTACTTTGAATAGAGACGCGCCGTTTCTTGTATTGGCCTAGCAAACTGGTCGTTGCTGATGAACTGAAATAATTAATAAATAACCATAAATAACATCTTTTTGTTATAAACTTACTTCCATAACTTCGAAATTCGATGTGGCTATCAACCGACTTCCAAAATACTGAGTTTTTATTTGTCTTCCAACGGAACTGCGTATTAAAATATTTGGTATATTCATGTCAATTGGAACAAGTCTGGAGGGTTGTAGGTCATATGTTGCAAGAACTATTCTTAATATATCTAAAAGAAGAATAAAAACGAAAGTATTATTATTATTATTATTAGTTTCACACAATGCTAAACATTTTAACTGATGATATTGTACGTAATAACTACTCTGCGGACTGAATGCGCTGTCAAAAATTGAATTACACCTCCAATATCTAGTTAACAGCTAAGATCACTCTTCAGCAAAATCACCATACAAACCGGTTTCAAAACATGCCAGTAAGTAGACATCCAATCAGCTAAATAGTTCTCACCAATGATAAGAACTAGTAAGTTCGAATGCTTTATGTGTCTGGTGGTTCTGCTGACGGATGATATTAGGTCGTTGCTTGATATTAGCAGTGTAATCCAGTGCTGGACGGGGCTTGTAGTCTCCAGAATAGTTGTTTCCCACAACAGTATCATTAGATAAAATATTTAAATATGTAATTGCAAAGAAGGTTTATACTTTAGTTGATTTAGGCCCGGTACTTTGAGTCTCGATTAAAGCTTGATTAACTGATCGGTCGATTAGACTGTACATATACCTACTCATTTATTTTATAAAGGATAATCACAGTCTAACCGCCTGATTAATTAATCAAGCCTTAACCGAGACTCAAAGTACCGGGCCTTACTATTTTAATTAAGAAAACCATACATTTTCACCTCTAGATTTTTAAAGCAGTGAGAATATCCTTGTTTCCATCTCCAGGTACATACATATTATAGATAGGGTGATTCAATTATAATGTTATTAATATTAATCACGTATTCGGAAGGCCTAATAAAGACAGAAAATCGAAAAAAAAAATTTACTCGATCTTTTAAAAAATAAGCAATTGTAATAACCGAACATTCGAGAACAATTATACAGACCGACAAGATTTTAACCCAACAATATGAATACACTTTCTCAAAAGATTTTGGTCTGCTAAATTCGAAGGCGATGTCTAAATTTCTCCAGAAAAATCGAGAAAAAAGTCAAGACGAAAAATTATATCGGGATAAATCCATGTACGTTTTAAAAAGTAAGTATAGTACTTTAAGACCCCGTTAATGATTTCAGCAAAAAATTTACCTTTCCATGTAATACAACCTCGGATATGTCAAAAAATCACGAATTTTGGCACTTTTAGGTTACGATATCTCGAAAGCCTGAGCAAATTGAGAAATTTGGACCTCGGATTCGTATTCAGCGCATCTAAATCCTTAGGAAAAGTATATCCTGGTTCCTGGGTTAGAGAGTTGGCCAAATTTTGCCTGCCTGTTTTATTATCTTTGTATATTTGTTTTTATTAACAAATAAATAATGCTTGTTAGTATTTAAAATATAAAAAAATATCTTATTTAATCATGTTTCTAGGTAAAAAGATCTGTTTATTCCTTGTCGTTAGTAAAAACTAGGTTAGTGACCGAATAATATGGTAGGTAGATCAAGATTCACTCTCGATAAACCTTTGTGGGTCAGCGGCCAGGAGTGGTCCGCAAAAAGGTTTAAATAATGATTTGACATTTTTTTTCAAGGTAAATATGCATTTTTAATTTTTTTAATCGCGTAATCGTATTCTACTAATGTTTCCCTATCTTCCCTTAACATTAATGACATTATGACTGAATCACCCTGAATACAGAGTGCAACTTTGAGTGGGGGCCATATTTATACAGAGGCTTTATTTTAACTTTAGAAACATGTTTCAATAGTTTATTTTTTCAAATTCCGTCGCAAAAACTTTGTTTTAACTTTATTTTAGTAATTTTCGTACCCCATCGCTGGAGAAGCTGGTGTAACCTCAAATAATGGCGCGCTTTAGTCGCAGCGCAAGCACAATTCCACACCATTCGCGGCGAGTTACTTTTGTTGAGTGGGTGTTCGCCACACAAACAATTAACCTTGCAAAAAACTCAAGCAATAATAATCAATAATGATAAATGAAATACACAAAAATAAATAGTATCCCTGGTAGCACAATCGTGTGCAATTCTAATACAAGTTGTTTCAAGTTTACTTTAAATAGCCAAATTGTGTCAGATTGTTTTGTGTCTATTGCTGAAATTTATATCGTTTCTTATGCAAGATACTTTTACAATACTTGCACCAGACTTAATCAAAATTACTAGAGTCCAAAGGGGTGAATTAGTATAAGTCAAGTACAATATGTCTTACTTAATTCTAATGTAAATCTGCAACATAGTCACTTGCTTTAATTTACCCCTTTGTGCTCAAGTGCCCTGAATCAAATCCATTGAAAGCTTTGATCAAGACAATTGCACAATGAATCTTGCAGTAAACCTGTTGCTGATTTCAACAGTAGGTACACAGCAGTCTTGTATAAGTGTCTTGTGCAAGATTTTGCTACCAGGGATGTTGATGATGGCTTCCAGCGATGAAAAACATTCAAATTCACAGTTAGATGTACTGTCTCCGAATGCGGAACAACAATTGACTTCGCTTCGTCCCCGTTGACCCGCAATATTTCCCTTTACATGTACTGTAGGTTGCCTACAATTCATATGTATTTGTAATACGTGATAATACAGTGGTGTATTAAAGTACATTTTAAAAAACTAATTATAACTCGACTATTTATTTAATTAAAAAAAAGAACTTTAGATTTGTATTCAGGAAAACAAGTACTACTACCCCTAAAAAACTGACCTCCACTTAAAGTTACACCTTGTATATTAAGTGCTTTATTTATTTATTTATTTATTTATTTATTTATTTATTTAAGAAGTAGGAAACCCAACAGTATTAAAAATCCCAATAAAAGGGTAACACTAAACAAATAACAAAAAACAAGGTACTGAAGTACAATATAAACATAATCTAACTAATGTGAGAATACAAAAAAAAGACAAAAAAATTACCTATAAGAAATTATACACTTCCTCACAGAGGTTTTATATCTGTTCAAAGAAATATTAAAGTCAACTATCATATCAACTAGTTGACATAGATTGCTATTAAAATATCTTTGATGATGAATGTTTTCGAAACATCGAATGCGTTGTAACGTACTTTGCTCGGTTGCCAAATTTTTGTAACACCCTTTATATACTTTACTTGGTTTTGATTTTGCGGTGGTGACGGTTCGGTTCAGACGTTACTTGTGGCTGCCCCCGGTATACTACCAACTCTAAACGGAATCTTAATTCACAATTGCAAATTTTAATTTACTAGATTTATTGACGTCACTGACGTCCCTATTTGGACGCCTACTTTATGACGACCCTTGACTACTAGTTTATCGGCAGCGGTGGTTGGCAGCCGGCGGTGGTGAGTGACGTCACAGGAACGTACTCCGGATTGAATCTTTTTGTTCGGTTTTTGTCTCGGGCGCCAGTTTCCCAATCGGTTACGTGGGGGAAACTCCACGTGAAACCTACCCTCGGTTTAGAGTAAGTACTCGGGATAGCTGCAGTGAAGAAAGTTTAATTCCAGGGGTCTGTTATATTTCTCTTAATTTCAAGCAAAGTAGTTCTCTGAGTGTAGTGTTATTTTCCTTTCAAAATAAACGGTCTTATCAGTGTAGGTCACAAAAAGATAGTGCGACTTTTTACTGAGCGGAATTTATCAATCTTATCGGTGTTAAGAATGAATACAAACGGGAATTATATTTACTAGATTTATTAATCAGGCCTATTGAACTTGAAACAAACAAACAAAAGTAAAACAGATTCTTATTACAGTTATTATAAACAACTAAAATTAGAAATGTACAAATAATGTACAAACGGTGGGAATAAAAATAGAATTGGTTAGAGCAATTATATATCACGGGATTAAAAATGCCTATTCGGTTTTCCGGCGCTGTAAAGAATTACAAAATTAGAACATACTAAAATATCGGTGGTCAGGACACAAAAATCGGTATGGTAGGCAAATGCAGTATTAGGCGGTTAGTTTATTTTTACAATAAACAATCTAATACTATAAGAAACGGTACGCCAACGGTATTCGGTTTTAATTTCGGTCGGTGCTAGAAAGAAAAACACAGTTAGCAAATCAGAGTAATAAATAATCAACAAATATGCCGATTCCAAATGGCTCTGAAACAAAGAAAAATAGATTACGGGCTACTCTAATGCTACAAATAAATATCGTCGGCGGTTTCTAGCAAATGCAACGGAAATATGCGGAGTTAATACCAGCCAAGGAGGAAGCGAAGCAAGCAATACACAAATGGCATAAATAAGCAAACGGTGATCAGGTACAGGAATAGTTTGGGTGACGGGAGGCAAAGTCTATTCGAGTGCACGTTCGGACGCGCGGCCGGTGACAGATTTCTCCTGGAAGCGGTGTTATGCACAGCCAACTCCCTGGGTCTATCCGTCGGTACGGCTGGCACTTAACGTCTTCCGCTGGCGATGTTATGCACAGTCAACCAGCAGTTTCAGTCAAGGTACCCCGCAACGTTCGTCAAAACGAGGGCGATGTTATGCACAGTCAACCCGCCGCCAGACAACGCCGCTGCCGCACCACGTACTGTATACGACAGATGTCTCCTGAAAGCGGTGTTATGCACAGCCAACTTCCTGGGTCTATCTGTCACGGTTTGGCCAGCACCTAACGTCTTCCACTGGCGATGTTATGCACAGTCAACCAGCGGTTTCAGTTAATGTGCCCTAGCTACGTTCCTCAAAACGAAGGCGATGTTATGCACAGTCAACCTCCGCCTGATAACGCCGCCGCCGCACCGGACAGCACTTAGTTCAAAATAGAGTTCAAAACTCGGCAGGACTTATACCAATATCAGGACAAGTAAAGATCAGGAAATACAATTTGCTTACTTATTCCGGGTCGCTGCTCCTGGTGGCTAACTCCTTCGGTTCGGATGGCGGTCTCTGGGTCGGTGTCAGGTCCTCGGGGTGGTCCTCAGGGCTGGAGCTGGAGCTCTTCGAGTTCAGGATCTGAACTGCCTGTTTTCGTCCAGGCACGGTTGTTTTATTGCCACAATCCCCCCTTAACTGACCAGGAGTCTTGGTGGGATTATGCGCGCGGCACTCGTCAGAGTGGGGCAAACGGACGGTTCAACTCGACTCGCGGACAATAATTGCTCTCGCCAATTAAGTTAATTAACAAAATAAATGGCGAAACTCTTACACAAAACATAACGTAAGTACTGGTTCATTACATCGTAATTGAGTACGATTTAAAGTTTATTCAACTTATTTCAAATAAAGAATAATTCAAAGATTATTATTGAGAAAATGCCTTACGACGATATCTGATTATATTTCTCATGGCTATCGAGTGTTTATTTCATTTTTATATAAAAAATGTTTTTAAAAATATAATCGAGGTTCACCTGGTATTTCCGATAACAATGCTTCCAGAGAGGTATATCCGATAATAATAGGCACTTCGTGAAACTCGCCGTTCTCCAGTTGTTGGTGGCTACGTCCAGTAAAAACAGCTCCATCGTGTTCAGCCTCTATGACGGGGGCGAAAAGCAAACCTTCTCTCATGTTAACTGTTACCATCATCTGAAATGTGTTAAACAAATCTCTGTAAGAAAATCAAATCTTATTTAAAAAATAACACTTACCGCCGTCATCGCATTCGTCTGAGCTATTTGCAATTCTATAGCATCTACACTCCTAAGTCCGTCAACTAATCTCTGCGAATTACTATTGTCTAAGTTAAAATTTCGAGCTACCCTCTCAGCGAGTTCTCGAGACTGTCTTGACAACGACCACAGACACAATGGAGTACCTGATTGCAGAATAGCTCGGTGGAAGAGTACTGGAGAGAAAAATACGAAAGTATCATGTAGGTTGTAATTTGTAATTCTCCTTCTATTACGATTTTAACCTGGCACATGATAGAAAAAAATGCAACTTGTATTTTTGCGCCATTGCGAACATAGCGTTCTTACGAAATTTTGTTGTTCACATAAAAATGAAGTATTATTCTAAGGAATTTTCACCATTTTACTAAATTTTGCAAGATAAGTTACGTTAATTGTATTAATATAGGGTGTTCCAATTAAAATTTACCACCTGGAAAATATCGGAATTAAAAAAAACACTAAAAAACCTGAGAGACGTCGATAAAATGTAAAGTATTCAGATTTATTTCCCGCTCCGCTTCCATGCGATAATAAAATCTCTGCTACACAACACAACACTACGAACATTTCGAAGCATTTCGGGCGTTATCTGCATTAATTGCGTTTAATTGCATTAAAGTAAATATACAGTCCACTGTTAACCACAATTAGTTTGTTATTCAATCAGTCATATATTCGCAAAAGAGAAAAATACAGCACATTGATTGGTACTTCGAGCCGGATTAAACATCAACAAGGATAATTTCAAGTAAGAAACTCATTGCAAATAAGTTATTTTTGCATTCAAGCATTCGCAATTCAACATCAGTAAGAAGCACAGAACGAGAGCGCAGTCCCGAGTCAGTGTAAATAACAGCAGTTCGTGAGCATACTTGGCGCAGCGCAGATAGCAAGTAGTCGTAGCCGCACACATTGAAGGGTTGCTGTATCCTGTAAGTTCTAACCTGTTTATTCGTCAGGAACCTAACAAATCTCAGTATCCGTCTGTTTGCGTGAACACATACTCATTTTCTATCATTTGTCGACATGGATAGCGAACAGTCACAAGAACACAAACTTTTAATTGCCAAACGAGGTAGTATAAAAGGACAAATCACACGGTTTTCGAATTTTTTAGCAGGGTTCCACGATAACAAGCGTTCTATTACTGAATTAAAGACTCGTTTAGAGAAAATTGAAAAACTTGCAGTTGAATTCGATCAAATTCAAACAGAAATTGAAATGCTAGATAACTCGGAAACTAACGAACGAGAAAACTTTGAAGATAATTATTATACTCTCGTGGGTAAAGCCAAAGATTTTCTGCAAGACATCAATCAAATTCCAGGTGCGCAGCCTAACGTAAAAAATTATTTTGCAAAACTGCCGGCTATACCATTACCAATCTTTTCAGGCGATTACTGCGATTGGCCCAGGTTTCAAAATAGTTTTACTGATCTAGTAAATAAAGATGCGAATTTAAGTGATGCGCAGCGTTTTCATTATTTGATTGAGTCGTTACAGGGCGAAGCAAAGCAGATAATAGAGTCAATTGAAATAACGGACACAAATTACAAAACGGCATTCGAGTTATTAAAGCAAAGATACAACAACAAAAAATTAATCAAAAAGGCACATGTAGCGTCATGAACCACAGATTTTACTATCAACAGCATTAATTTACATTAAAGATAAATATGGCAATTTTATACAGTGCAGAGCATTGTTAGATAATGGATCCCAATCCAATTTCATCACAACTAGTTTATTCACAAAGTTAGGATTAAATAAGTGCAAAATAAATGTACCCGTTACAGGCATGGGACAATCTTTAACTAATATATTTGGGAAGACAAAGACAATAATAAAATCTATGCACAATGCTTATCAAAAGGAAATCTCATTACTAATAATTATTAATCAAATCACGGATAACATTCCATTTATATCTTTTGATGATACAAACCTAAACAATCCAGAAAATATCACATTAGCAGATCCAACATTTAATAGTTCATCTCAGATAGATTTACTAATCGGAGCGAGCATGTTCTGGGAACTCCTCTGCGTAGGACAAATACGCATCGGTGGAGACAAGCCTATATTACAAAAATCTAAATTTGGATGGTTATTTTCTGGTCCAATACAACTAAATTTAAATAACTCTAAAGTTCAATACCGACAATCGGTTTAGAGCAGCAACTAGAAAAATTCTGGAAAATCGAAGAATTTAAAGATCATCGTGAATTATCGCCGGAAGAAAACCAATGCGAGCAAGTATTTATCGAAAAGACACAACGCGATGAATCAGGAGGGTTTATCATTGAATTACCAACTCGCGAATCATTTGTTAATTTCGGTAATACTACAAACAGCTCGAAAAAACGTTTTCTAGCATTAGAAAAAAGATTAGGCTATAACGCTGATTTTAAGCAGCAATACACGGAATTTATGCGCGAATATCAGGCGGTGAGTCACATGACTAAGATAACAGACAATGATATGCCTTCCGTTGCGGAACTCGACGAAAATAAACATTCGATATATTATTTACCACATCATAGCGTACCTACTCAAAGAAACGAGCTTGACCACAAAATTAAGAGTGGTTTTCGACGCGTCTGCAAAATCAGAGACGGGTTTCTCTCAATGATAATCTATTAACGGGCCCAATAATTCAGGACGATCTCTTTTCTATATTGGTAAGACTCAGAAAGCACACATATGTCATAACGGCTGAATTGCGAAGATGTATCGTCAAATATTGGTAACCGAAGGGCAACGCGACATGCAGCGCATTCTTTGGCGCTTGGCTTTTCAAAATCAAACAAATTTTCCTAAAGCAAGTCAAGTTATATTAACCGATTAACATGGATGATCTTATCACGGGGTCAAAGAAGATGAAGATGAAGTAATT
Source organism: Anoplophora glabripennis (assembly GCF_000390285.2). NCBI lineage: Eukaryota > Metazoa > Arthropoda > Insecta > Coleoptera > Cerambycidae > Anoplophora > Anoplophora glabripennis. Next base: position 214,117 of record NW_019416878.1, read on the forward strand.
AAGCTTAAGCAAGAAATCGATCAAATCCTTAAAAGTGGCTGTTTTCAACTAAGGAAATGGGTTGCTAACAGTACGCACATTTTAAGTAGTACCGGAAACACTGAAAACAATTTACCCCAGTTTAATATATCTGACGATTCATGCATTAAAACTCTAGGTCTTTTATGGAACGCGCAAAGTGATACTTTTCAAATTACAGCAAGCGAAAAACAAGATAATCGTGTAGTAATAAAAATAACAATTTTGGGTAGTTTAGCACAAATTTTTGATCCTCTAGGATTAATAGGCCCTATAACGGCCCTATATACGCGGAAAAATAATCATGCAAAAATTGTGGCAATTACAAGTAAATTGTGACGAGTCAATTCCCATAGACATATATACAGAGTCGTGCGAATTTATCAATCAAGGCTCATTATTAAATAAGTTAATAATTCCACGACACATAGCGCTACATAATGCGATAAGTTTTCAAATCCATAGCTTTTGTGATGCTTCAGAAGCAGCGTTTGGGGTTTGTGTGTATCTTAGAACAATTGAGCGAGAAGGCAGAGTAGCTACACGCTTAATATGCGCGAAGTCGCGAGTAGCTCCGCTGAAGAGTATAACATTGCCCAGGCTAGAGCTTTGTGGAGCGGTACTCTCAGCACAACTCACAAATAAAGTAGTTAAAACATTAAATCTGAAAGTATCACGTATATATTACTGGTGCGATTCAACTATTGTGCTAGCATGGTTATCTGCTCCAGCTATTCAGTGGCAAACATTTGTACGAAACAGAGTGGCAGAAATCCAACGGATCACAAATATATCTGATTGGAATCACGTAAGATCAAACGAAAACCCGGCTGACATAATTTCTCGGGGTTGCACGCTTCAAAAATTATTAGAGTCGTCATTATGGTGGTCAGAGCCAGCATGACTCTCAGATGATCCACAGCAATGGAGCATTCATAAAGATATACGTACAGAAAATATTCCCGAACTAAAACCTTCTAAAATAATAACACTTGCAGCTACCACGAAAAATGATATTTTCAGAAAATTTTCATCTTTAGACAACTTAAAGCGGGTAACCGCTTATTGTCTTAGATTTAAAAATAACACTTTAAACAAATCAAATAAATTAACCGGTCCTTTAAGTACAAATGAGTTGACTCAAGCGTTAAACGTTTTAATACCTATTTCACAACTATCCGAATTCAATGAAGACATTGCTAACTTAAGAAAAAACAATTGTGTATCGAAAAACAGTAAGCTAACATCATTAAATCCGTTTATAGACAGGCAAGGTATTATGCGGTAGGCGGTAGAATTTCCAAATCAAAGGTCCTATTCAATCAAAAATATCCAATTATTTTGTCGAATAAGCACTTATTAACAAATTTAATAATCATGAATGAGCATATTAGAAATTTTCATGCAGGATTGCAACTAACTTTAACAATGTACCGTCTGAAATACTGGCCAATAAGATGTCGTAGCTCAGTGCGAAAAATCTTACACGGTTGTATGTTTCAAGGCAAAACCGCTTAGCATGAAGCCACTAATGGCAGACTTACCTGAATACCGCGTACAACCTGCTAGACCATTTTACAATTGCGGCGTAGATTACGCTGGCCCATTTTTAATAAAGGATGGTAAGACGCGTAACCGTAAAATTGTTAAATGTTTTTTATGCTTGTTTGTTTGTTTTACCACAAAAGCCGTGCATCTGGAATTGGCAGGTGATCTTAGCACGAATTCATTTTTGAACGCGTTAAAGAGATTTATCTCAAGGCGTGGTATTTGCAAAAATTTATACTCGGAAAATGCTTCCAACTTTCGCGGTGCTAATACTGAATTAAAAAGGATAGAANGTTAAAGAGATTTATCTCAAGGCGTGGTATTTGCAAAAATTTATACTCGGAAAATGCTTCCAACTTTCGCGGTGCTAATACTGAATTAAAAAGGATAGAAGCCTTGTTATCGCGAGATCTCGGTTCTGAAATTAACAATTTTTTAACTTCAAACAATATTTGCTGGCACTTCATACCTGCTAGATCTCCGCACATGGGAGGTATCTGGGAGGCGGCAGTTAAATCTGCTAAATTTCATGTCAAGCGAATCATAGGAAATTTAACAAGACTAATAATATCCAGGTAGGCGACATGGTTCTTCTGAAAGACGAAGGTTTTCCACCAATGAATTGGCCTTTAGGTAGAATTACCAAGCTGCATCCTGGCACAGATGGTGTAGTTCGCGTAGTGCAAGTGAAAACCGTAAATGGTGAGGTGAAACGTGCTACGACAAAAATAAAAAATCTGTAAGCTTCCGATTGAGACAGACCCTATTTAGATTTGGATATTGTTTAAATCAAATTCACATTTCATGTTCAGGATTCATTATTTGTCAAGTATCTAGTATCTATGTATTTTATGCTTTAATGTATATCATAATATGTACTTATTGAAGGCTTAGCCGTTCAAGGGCGGCGGTCTATGTTGTAGCTTATTCTAGGTACGCCTCTGGCCTCTAGATTAATACATAGATTTGAAACGGTGCAAACAAAATGTTATATTTAATCCAACTTTAGACTTAATCCTGGATTAAACACTACGGTGCAAACGGGCATAAATATCATTAAATGTCATGCCTCTGTGACCGCACGCTAGTTTCACCGTTTTTAAAAAAGATGTGGGTTGGCTAGGAAGTGTCAAAGTGACACCACGTTTTGTTATGTAATATAATTGCATTAAAATAAATATACAGTCCACTGTTAACCACAATTAGTTTGTTATTCAATCAGTCATATATTATTGCACACGGCAGGCAGCACAGATTTCTAATGATCTTCATCCCGACAAAAACACTTTGCATCGGTACGTCCTGGATTTATTGGAACCAAATTTGAGTCCAAGGAAAGTACTTGCAAGTACTTCAGGAATTTCTGTACCTAGTAGCCGCCGAATCTTAAAAATTCATAAGCATCACCCATACATAATTAATTTGGTACAAAAAATTAATGAAGACGATCCTGATTGTCGCTTGCATCATGCTCGAAGGTATCCAAATTTTTTGTACGCAATCTGTTTTTTCGATGAACGTACGTTCCAACTGGATGGTCGAGTCAACCGCTACAATTGCCGTTACTGGAGTGATGAAAATCCACGCATATTTCATGAAACTCATACGCAGCATCCGAGGAAATTGAATGTTTGGGTGGGCATACTAGGAGACCACCTCATAGGGCTTTTCTTCCTACCGGGAAATCTGGATGGGAACATGTGTCTGAATCTACTGGAAACGAATATTTATCCGATGATTGTGGAAGTATTGGAAAATGACAGCGCACTGCCAGAAGAGAATGTATGGTTTCAACAGATATGGTGCTCCAACACATACTTAATCAGAACTTTCCAAACCACTGGATAGGATGCAGAGGTTCAATTGAGTGGCCTCCCAGATCGCCAGATGTAATACCCTTACAATTAGACGTTTTTCTATGGGGACACTTAAAGCCGAAAATTTATGCAATACGACCGAATACACTTGAGGAGCTTCATCGGTGAATTGTTGAAGAATGTCATCAGATAACGCCGGAAGTGGAGCAAAGATTTTATTATTGTATGGAAGCGGAGGGAAACCAATTTGAACATTGAATAAAATATAATTCTTTTATTGATTGATAGGTATTTTATCTTATTCTTTAAGTGATACCAAAATAAGCAGCGAATTGGGTTTTGGGCTCATCCAATTTTGAGGTTATGTATTTTTACGGTTGCGAGTTATCATTTTACGGCTTGTCGAGCTCGTTCGGGATCATAAGGATGTGGAGTTATAAGGTTTTAACAGGTTGTAGGGTTGATTTTGTTGAATTCTACCATTTTTCAGCTATTTTTTGAGGTTAGAAAAAAACTCTGACGTGATGGGACCAAATGAGTTGCAGATTCGGTTTCAGCGACACAAAAAACATATAATACGATAGGTTTGGCCGAGGAGACCTTTCGTCGATTTTTTTTGTGGTCCTGTGTAATCTATCTTGAAATAATTAAAACATTTCTATTAATTGGAAACTTCAGTTCAACGATCAGATTTTTAAAAACGTGTTATTCCCATTTCTTAAATATTACAGGTTTGATTTTTACGTTTCGTTTTAACTAAATTTTAAATTTAAATTTTATTTATTGTTCACTGCAGGATGTGATATAAATAGCTATTAGTAACTTTTAGTATAGCTAATAAATTTTTTACTATTATAGAGATCTTGTCTTGAGATAAGAGTCTTATGGAATCACAAAATGCAAACCCCATCTTCTATTAAAATAATTCTTCTCTCCCGTAAAAATCATTTACGATAAGTGAAATTGAATTCCACTTAAACTGGAACATGAACAAACAATGGACTGTCACCGAAAAGTTTTTAATGTGTCATTGCAATCATTTTGAATGTTCTTCTCTATCAATTGTTTTTTTAATTAAAGTTCAATTGTATTCCTAATGCCCTGTTCTATTTTCCATGAGAATTGAATTTGTCTTAAAAATTTTAGATACACACAGGTTTCAACAAAAATTATCTCTCGAGACCTTTTCATATATGTCATCATTTCATGGGAAATTCAATTATGAATATGATAAAACAAAATTAAATGAGTCAACACTGTGTATCCTTAAAACAAAATTATTTATAGGGTAGGTTTATTAGAGAAAGCTACTTTAATTTTGAATAAAGAATATGTTTTCTAAGTCTCTTGAAATGTTTTTGTGTCTAGATAAAAAATGTTACTTTGATGCGTGCATCAACTGCCCAAGTAATTACCTTTTGTTTGCGGTGTTTGCAACAAATATCCTATGGAGGCTGATCCAGCGCTCTGTCCAAATATAGTTATATTATCGGGATCTCCTCCAAATCGTTCTATATTTTCCTTAATCCACCTCAACCCGAGGATTTGGTCTTTAAGTCCGTTGTTTCCTGGCACGACTAAGTCTCCTGTGGAGAGAAAACCGAAAATTCCCACTCTATAATGTAAGCCAACTATGATTACGTCTTGGTCCAACAATAGGTCGGGGCTGTGTCTGGTAAAGTTGGGATATCCTGCGAAGAATGCGCCTCCGTATATCCATACCATAACTGGTAGTTTCTTCTGTTCCTTAGGCAACTAGAAGGAATACGTACTTTTCTGAATGACTAACAAATATCAATATCACTTTGTAAATTCATCCAACCTTCGTTCTTAACAAGGCACCTTTTTCAAGTAAGAGAACTAGTCATTGTGACTATAGTATATTATGTTACTAGGAGTAGAAGACGATCATTATGTGTTGAGCCCAAAAGTTTGCTCGCCGAGGCGTTAGCCGAGGCTGAGCAAATTGGGCAAAACACATAATGAGCCTTCCACTCCGAGTGACATATACTATTTTTTCTTCAAGCGTGAATATAAAAAATTACTAATTTTGAAAATTTATAGCGGATAACGCGATGTTCAATCTCAGCACAAAATAAAATCAGTAGGTAGGTAATACTATTTATTTTATACATTTTATACATTTTATTGATTAATTAAACATGACAGTTTTAACCACTTTATTCATGAATAAAAAAACAAATGTAACAATTATTTTTCTTTAATTTGAATTAAACGAATAAACATCTAAATTACCTACATGTCTATCATCAAACTTTATTTATTAACATGAATATTAAATGTGCAATTTTGTATGGTACAGTTGTTGATATTTAAAGCGCTGCTGGCTGTCTTTTTTTCAAAGTTTACAGTTCTGTCGTTGAATACGTTACTTGTAATAAGGTTCTCAGTTTCAGTGTTAACAATTGTACCATTATTAACAGAAAAGTCTTCGATTAAATTATTTTCAGGATCAATATTTACAGTTTCGCTTGATGTACTTGGTTCATTATACTCTAATGGGTTTAATATTTTCATCGCTATCTGTTTCTTATTGTTTACAGAATCTTCAATGTATCCTTCAGCGACGCTGGTAGATTTCCATCCACCATGTCGCTTTAGGGTTGTAATGTCTCCACCATTATCAACTAAGATAGTTGCCGAGGTTCTTCTAAGGCAATGCCCCGTATATTCATGTGGATTTGGCAACCTTAAAAATGATGCAACATCTTTTGGCACTTTTGAAATTTTATGTATGCCCATTACAACACGATGACAATGGCCATTTTGATATTTAATAAAAAATCTATCAAAAGTTATGTCTTTTGGCCGAAGAGTAGCATATTTTCTGTATAAATTTAAATAAAACTCTCCAATTATGGTAAATGAACGATGTTTTTTAGTTTTTGTATTGGGAATATTTACTAATATTATATTTCCCAAATCTTTTACATCATTAACTTTTACTTGAATGAGTTCATCGCATCTACAAGCTCCTGTGACTCCAAATATTAGTGCAACCTAAAAAATATAGAATTATTAATTTTGTAACAATAAAAAAAGTTGGAAAATGCAAGGAAATTCTAAAACATGACGTAATTTTAAGACATCTATATTTATGAGTTTTTACAACATTCTTCCAATGAGCTATCTTTATTTCCGAAAATTGTTTATTATTCTCGTAATGGATACTATAAAATAACTTGAAGTTTACAAATTATAACAAAATTTTGTATTACAAATATAAAAAGGTTAAATATATATCTACCTATAATTTAAAAAGTACATACCTTGGTTGCTAAATATTTATCATCAGGTGCTTTATTCAGGAATTCGTCAAATTCTTTTTTAGACAAAACTTTCGACTTTTTTGGTTTATAATTTTCACCTTGTCGTTTCAAAAATGTAATTAATTTTGAATATTTCTCAATATTTACATTGTGTTCTATGTTTAATTTAGATTTTACCATTGAATATTGCGCCCATAAAGTTGAACTTTTCAGTGTTCTGGATAATCTTGTAAAATATGCTATCATCACATTTTCTGAATAAATATGTGCATTATTTTCTTTTGCCCAATTTATGAATTTATCATAAGCATTTTCATAAATTTTTCTCGACTTTGTTGGTATAAGTGTTGCCACTGATGTATTTGCAATTTCCAGTAATTCTGGTGGTGTGCACTGCATTTCTTCAGACATTTTAAAAACGACCCGACGCGACATCAAATTTCAACTGACACTTAATGAAACGTCAAAGCTTCTTGAATCTTTAATTCGTTGCTAGGATACTTACCTACACATTGTTACATTTTTTTACTAGTTAAAAAATGAAAAATATTTGTACTAGTTAAACAATAGGCTGCTTCTAAAGGAGGTGTTGCACTATATAATATAAGTATTATCATACGCTTGAAGAAAAAATATTTTTTTCATAAAATGAGGTTTCCAGAGATTTGTCGTAAGATGCCACTTAATTATAGATTTGAAGTGAAAAATAATACATATATTGTGAAATAAGTGCGGATCCGCTCAAGTGGACAATAGACAACCGCACGAATTGCACATACTATTTTTTATTACGAATGCGGTGAAATCTTAGGGTCTAGGGGCGCAGCCACGGTTGGGTCCATAGATTTTTATACAGTTTAGGTTGACATAAATAACTATCAACTGTCATTTAAATGTCACTTTTTAAAAAAAATTATATTTTTATTACTAATGAAGGATAAGTCCCATCTTTTCGCATGTTTTTTAGGTCGATAACTGGCTGTTTGCCAACTCTATTTATTTGCGTGCGGTAATCTTACTTGTCGCACGCGAATTGCCAATAAAACACGCAAAATTTAAATACCTCCTACACACACGAATATATTATTTTTAAAAAGTGACATTTAAAGTTATTTATATCAATTTAACTGAATAAAAATATGTGGACCCCACCGGAGCTTCGCTCCTGGACTCTAAGTTTTCATTACATCCGTAATAAAAAATAGTATATGCAATTCGTGCGGTTGTCTATTGCCCACTTGAGCTCTCGTGGGCAATTACACTTATTGCACAATATAATATTTGCCTATTCTATTTATTTGCCTGCGGTAATCACACTTGTCGCCCGCGAATTGACAATAAAACACGCAAAATTTAAATACACACTCGAAATAGTATATTTGTAACAAGTGAGGTAAGTTGTTTATTGCCTACGAAAGCGGAATTGAGGGCACGAACGCACTTATCCGTCATGAGTAATAAAAAGTTATTTATATATCCAGCACAATGAAATTCGTCAAAAAAGGCTTGAGGGCGAAAGTATATGTATTACAATATTTTTTCTACAATCAGTCATACAGTGTGTCCAATTAAGTCGGCACCATATGGGATACTTTATGCATACGTTGCGATAGTTGCCAACGACTAAGACGATTAAGAGATAAATGTGACAGATCTGGATTTGGTAAAGCAGTTAAAGGCTTTAGTGTTAAAAAATGGCCCGGTGTTAGGACAGAAAGGTCATTCGGATCTGAGCTTAAAGGGCACAAAGGCCTAGAGTTTAAAATAGCTTCTATCTGAGTTAGAACAGTGTAAAATTCTTCGTATGTTAATATTTGTTCTCCTACGACTCTAATTAAATGAGACTTTACACTTTTAATGTTTGCTTCCCAAATACCTCCAAAGTGAGGCGCAGAGGGTGGATTAAAAGACCATTGAATTTGTTCTTGTTCTGCGGCACATTGCAATGTATTTTGAGAGTTCTTTTTGAGAACCAACGAAATTACTACCGCAATCCGAGTATATTTGTGTGCAACGACCTCGACGGGCAATGAATCGTCGTAAAGCAGCAAGAAAACATTCTGTAGATAAGTCTGAAACAAGCTCTAGATGAACTACCTTGGTTGCAAAGCACACAAACAAGCACAAGTACGCCTTTTGCGATTTTACTCCGCGAGACTTACCTAATGTAATGAAAAATAATCAACTCCCACGCATTGAAAAGGTTTAATTTGGTTTACACGTGTTGGAGGTAGGTCGCCCATAATGGGTTGAAGAGAACGTGGATTTGTTCGAAAACACCGCACACATTTGGAAAGGCAATGACGAATGGCACGTCTGGCAGACAAAATCCAAACTTGCTGGGAAAGAAGAAACTGTAGTGTTTGAGGACCAGGATGTAGATGAATTTTATGTACTTCTTCAATTAAAAGTTCTGATAAACGATGAACTCGAGGAAGAAGTGCAGGATGCTTTTGATCATAAGACAATGAAGAATGAGCCAGTCGACCACCTACTCTGATAATAACATTTGTGTCAATAAACACTTTAAGTTTTCGAAGTGGTTTACTGAGATGGTGTCCCTTTTCAAATTTGGCAATATCGTCGGCAAACGATACATGTTGAACACGCTTTATCAAAAGAAGAAATGCATTATACATCTCATGTATAGTGAGAGGACCAAATAAATTGGAATCAGAAAATCGAACATTATTTATAAAACGAAGGCAATAGGCAATGATGCGTTTAATTCTTGCGAGAGATGATTATTTTCTAGAAGTAAGTCCAAGGCATCAAGAGAAACGAAAGAAGAAAGAACAACCCTTTTTTCTTCTTCCAAGGAAGCTGTATTATTTTCATAAGATGAAACTGGTCAACTGTTTTTTGGTGACCTTAGCCATGAAGGCCCCGCCCACCATTGAACATTGTTAATAAGATCTCCTGGAAAAAGTCCTCGTGAAGCGATATCACCTGGATTATCTGTAGAACTAACGTGATACCAACAATTTGGAGAAACTTTCAATTGATTACGACTTACTCGGTAGGCAACAAAGGTTTTCCATCAATGTGGAGAAGACCTTATCTAGGAAAACACAATAGTAAAATCAGACCAGGCATCAATATATTGAAAACGTAATTTTCCTGAATAAATATTAAGAATAAATGAAATCATATCAGCGAGCAACATTGCTGCGCAAAGCTCTAAGCGCGGAATTGAAAGTTTTTTCAAAGGAGCTACTTTGGACTTGGCATAAACAAAGGAAACGTGAGGAATTTCATAAGGGCTAGAAAATAAGAAGTATATGACAGCTGCATAGCCCTTTTCCGAACTATCAGCGAATCCATGTAATTCCCATTTTTGAAAATATTTTGGAACTATGCATCTAGGAATTTTGAGAGTTGATAAAGAAGCTAATTGAGCTTGATATTTTTGCCAACTATTGACAACATCGTTTGGAGGGGTCTCATCCCAAACGAAACCTAAACTCCAAAGGTGTTGCATCAGACGTTTTGCAAAGAATGTTAGGGGAGTTAAGAACCCAAGAGGATCAAAAACCTTTGCCAGATCAGAAAGTATGAATCTTTTAGTACAGGCCCTATCGATTTGAGAAACAGAATAAGAGAAATAATCATGTGAGGGAAACCATTTTAGACCCAAAATTTTCACTACAGAATTTTCATCATCAAAAGATAAGAATTGTTGAACATGATAAGAAGTGGGAATGTCAGATAGAAGACTGGACAGATCACTGCTCCATTTTCTCAATTCGAATTGACCTCGTTCGAGTAGCTTGATAAGGTCTAGTTGAAGAAGTTTAGCGTTTTCTATTGTGTCCCAACCTGTGACGATATCATCCATGTAAATATCAGAAGAAAGTACCTTAGCAGCGAGGGGAAAGTGTTGAATTTCATCATTACCAAGTTGAATCAAAGTGCGGAGTGCTAAATAGGGAGCAGACGATACACCGTAAGTAACAGTTTTCAAACGAAACTGCTGTAAAGGTTCAGAAGGAGAAAATCTCCAGATAATTCTCTGATAGTCCCTATAATCTGGTCGTATCCAAATTTGTCGATACATTTGTTTTATATCGGCCGTAAATACAATATTATGTAATCTGAAATTTAGAAGAATAGAAACGATATCTTTTTGTAACTTTGGACCAATTAGTAAGCAATCATTCAAAGAGATATTATCTGAAGTTTTACAAGATGCATCGAATACTACTCTTAATTTAGTTGTAGTACTATCCGGTTTAAAAACGCAGTGATGAGGAATGTAATATAATTTATAGGGATTTTCCGGGAGATTAGATACCTTTTCCATATGGTTGCTATCCAAATAATCTCTAATATATTCAGAATATGCTTCATAAAAGGAAGGATCACGGAGTAGACGACGTTCTAATGAATAAAATCGGCGAAGTGCAATGGAGTATGAATCAACGAATACCGGATCAGAATTTTTGAATGGTAAAGCCACTGTATATCTACCAGATATATCACGAGCATAATTTGAGCTGAAATTCTGTTCACATAATAAACTTCAGGAGATGCCTTGACCATTTGAGGTATTTCATCAAGTTGCCCATAATAATCCAACCAAATATAGTCTTAAAGGCGAAAGGTTCGTCGTGATTACCATTGATGCGACCATCTTCTAATATTTGGGAAAATATGTCAACGCCCAAGAGCATATCGATATTACCGGTGATGTTGAAACTCGGATCTGCTAGATCTATGTTATGAAGGTTTTTCCACTTTTCCACAACAATAGGGACGTTTGGCATGTCGAAACAAACTTTGGGTATTACTAAAGCATCAATGTTAAATACTGGAGAAACTTGACCACGAGGTCGAATTTGATATTCCACTGAATTAGAAGCTCATTGATTTTTGTGAAGAGTGCGTATTAGAATTAGAAATACATTTTTGAGAAGATAAAGCCACTGATTCAAGAGCTGTACACTGTTTCAATAAAAAGTCATATAAAATTCTGTAAGATGGAATATTATTACAATTTTCTTGTAATTCAAAACGCTTAACTGAAGCAGCATCTAATTTTTGTATCAATAACTGAAATAATATAAAGGTCCCAACTATCTACAGGCAAATTAAAATTTTTAAGTGATGCTAAGTTTTCTTGAAAAGTGTCTAATAATTTTCTTAGAGCTTGAGGCGATTCAGAGTTTAATTTAGGTGCATTAAATATTTCTTGCCAACATGCACTCGCAAGAATTTTTTTATTCTGGTAACGATCTGTTAACATATTATATGCAATTATATAATTATCATTTCATTAGATAACTGTAAAAAATTGAAATTTGATTATTTCATTTTGGGTTTTAGGCCATGCAGAACTTTCTATCCAGAATAACTTTTTTTCATAAAGCCAATAATAAAAAAGTATCCCATATGGTGCCGACTTAATTGGACGCACTGTATATAAAAATAAATAAACTCCAGAATTAAACGCCTATAAATGTAGGACATTCATTATTTAATACCTACAAATCGTGAGTGAAAGTGAAAGCATATCTAGCAAAAAAATAAATGCTAAATTATTTCAAAATTAATCCTATATTGTGTGTTATTGATATTTATAACAAATAAAGAGCATTCATTTGTTCAAGTTCTAAACAAAATTGTGACGTAATGAAAAATAACGCAACCCCACAAAAAAAAGTGGGAGCTCCGAAAGACCATATACCTACACATATATTTTTGGGGTTACTGAATACGAATCCGGTGTCCGTTTGACCCGATTTGGTCTGGTTTAAGATCAGTTCAAGGTCAAATATAAAGAATCAATTGCCAACAAAGTAAACTTACATATCTCTACGTTTTTGGGGTCGCTGAATTCAAATTCGGTGTCCGCTTGATCTGGTCAGGTCTGCTAAATACTTTCAAGTTCTAAATTCAAAACACTCAAGCATTTATGCATATTCAAATTTGATTCAAATAAGATTAAAGAAAGAAAGCGTAACTCTAAGCAAGCCCGTGACTAGCATTAATTGTTTTGATATGAAAAAATTCTGGTATCATCATGTTTTATGTACACAGTGAGTCGGTATCGACTGATATTCTATGTATAAGTTTATTTTGTTTATTTATTTATTTATTTGACCTTAAACTGACCTTAACCCAGACCAGGGACCTGTTTTTTGTAAGTACTTTTCACCTTTCCACTCCTTACTTTTTAGTTTTCTGGCTATTTCCTGTTTTCAAAATTAATATTCAAAAAACAGTTGGTAATCTGCACAGTGAAAATGTGTAGCTGAAGCTTCCTAAAACGTATAACATTTATGTAAAGTAAATTTTTTATAAAACAGAATTTATCTTCGCTTTTCTACTTTGTAAAATGAAAAGTGAAGAGTTGAAAAGTACTTTAAAAAAATAGGCCCCTGATCTGGCCAAACGGACATCGAACCTCACAGTTTTTTTTGCGGGGCTGTTGAATTATTTATCGTCATTCTGTGTAAACCCAATTAAATTATATACAGGGTGATTCATTAAGTTATTAACTAAATTTTCGGTAAAATTGGTCGTAAGTGGCGCCCTCTATGAGCAACGCTGAAATTGCAATACGCATCTTATTCGTCGCTTAAAAAAATACAATTTCACAAATTTTCAAGTTCTTAACCTACATATTTTCAGAATAATCGCAAAAAGCGATTTAAAATTTTAACTTTCAACACCCTGTATTTCCGAAACTATCATCTTTCGGATAAGGCATCTTTGCGCTAACGGCCACCATTTTACGTGTAGTATCTTCAGCTTTCGATTTTCCCATTATTAATTAATCACCCTGTACATATGTCAAAAGATTTCTGTTTTAGAACAAATTCGGTGAAATAATCACACTACATCAAACACCAAAGGTTATTATTGTATTTATATAAACTTAATTGGTCTAATTAACCGCAATAATCTTTTTATTGACCGACTATGAAAAGGAATTAGGTAAATTAATCCCACTAAAAAATAACTAATATATTAATCAATAGTATTAATTTATTATTAAAGTGTCATAAATTTGAATCTTTGATAACAATAAAGGATACGAAAAATTATGGATCTGTATTAAGATTAATATGAATGTAATAGTCAAATGTAATTAATTTTAATTTCTTTTAATTAGGTTTTAGCTTTGAATTTTGAAACACAATGTGCATTCGGTTCCAAGATGAGAATAATATTAGTTTTACTGAGTTTTTATTTATTTTTTAAAATTATAAATAATAAACACTTAAAAAGCACCCTTGGAAAGTACCTACAATAAACTAATTGCACAGCAACAGCGTTCATCTACGAAACAACGGTATTTTGCTAAATATCCGCATTTTGTTTATTATTTTTTATATTTAATATATCTCCCTTTTATTATACAAGATAATTCAGAACTTATCGGAAAACTCTATTTTTGACCACTGTACCAGAAGCCAAAAAAAATTAGTAATGTTACGTTCTTCAGGACAATTTTTGTACAATACAGGGTGTTACAATTATAAAAGAAATCAGCATTATTTTTTAATTTTCCTATAGTGACGATTAATTTATAAAGTGTAATTTGCCATGGAATTATACTTTGTCTGGTTTTTATTAGATGTACCAAGTCTGTATCCCTGTTTTGCTGCCATGCTTATGCTCAGTAGATATCAAGTTTTGTTTTTCGGGTCCCGCTTCAAAAAGGCGGTTTTCCACTAAACGGACAAAACAAAAACAAAATACTTGTGTCGAATAAAACAAAACTGTAACTTTTCGCAAACTTTTTGAAGACTGGCGTGTTTTGCGACAGTTGGAGTTTTGTTTTTCAAAAGGTTTCGACGTGTTTTGAAACTCAAGTCTGTTTAGTGGAAACGGTCGTGTTGTGTTTTCTATTTAAGTGATCCAACCCAATATCTATGTTGGCGTTTTCTTCTTCCCAAAAACAATATTTTAATCATTAATGAATTATAGCTATTAAAAAATATATATGTGTACGGTTAAAGTGTTTACTTGGCTAGGATACAAACTAAACAAGTAAACACTTTAACCGTACATATACCACGAACTCCATCGATGGATATCTGGGAATCCGCTCGAAGGATTTTTTTGAAATACGGACTGTGGAGCCTACCAAGCTAAAATATTTTCAAGGTCATCGTATTTCCGGTTATACCGGAAGTTGATACTAACTTTCTTATTTTAAATGGAACCCCCTGTATATTATTATAAAAAAATTAGGGGTTTCCATTTAAAAGTTTCGAGTTTTCCACATATTCTGAACTATATTCGATGAAAAAATTTTGACCACCCTGTATAAAAACTGGAAAATTTTCATGTCAATTTCGATAAAGTAAGTCTTTCTCTACAAAATGTCCAATTTGTACAAAAAAATAAACGGGGAAAACTAAATTTTGCTGACAGTCTGCATCTGTCAATTTTTGTTTAAAAATAGAAATATCTCGGAAACGGTCAATCCTAAATATGGAGTGTGCTATATGTTTTCAACTTAAAAATGGATGATGTTTCCAAAAATGCAATAATATACAGGGGGTTCCATTTAAAATAAGAAAGTTAGTATTGTCTTCCGGTGTAATCGGAAGTACGATGACCTTGAAAATATTTTAACTTGGTGGGCCCCACGCTCCGTATCACACCATCACAATTTCTAAAAAATCATTAGAGCGGTTTCCCAGATATCCATCGATGGAGTTCGAGGTGGAACACTCTGTAGACACACTTTTTCTCCAAGGACTTCAGTATAAACCAGCCATAACTAAGAATAAAAAAAATCTTCTCTAAACATGTTGGCTGGTTATTAGAAAAATGTGTTCTGACTTCCTCGCGACAACCAGTGGAAAAGGACTGAAAACAAAAACAAAACTCGAACAAAATGTAGCCCGCTTGATGGAAACAAGAGTTTTGAGTTTGTTTCAGTTTTGTTTTTGTTTTGTTCTAGAAAACACAAACAGGACATAAACTCAACTGTCCGTTTAGTAGAAAACCGCCATAATGGCGTACAAATGATTTTTCAGAAACTGCTAACAATGACTTTCTTTTTGGTGTCAACAGTCAACGTTATGACAATTTTGCAGAGCTGACCCTTATTATCAACACAAACTATAAACCGAGAATAACATTGTTTTCTAAAACGGTTATATTTTACAATTCCTCAAAGATTAAACCATCATTTACTCAAATCCAAACCTGTGAAACAAGTTTCTCTTTTGTTGACAGTTAGCATCCCTTAGACCTTTCTTAGTTCTAAGGCTATTGATTATAGTTATTGTCATTAGGAATCGTTATAAGAAAAAAATGTTAATTTATTTTTTTTCTATGAGGAATTAGCCCTAAAAGTTTGCTGCTATGTCACTTTAATTACATTTTAGTATTTTAAGATCTAAAAATAAAAACTGTTTTAAGATTTACTTACTACTGTGGTGTATATTTTCAAAAAGAGGCAATCTTCGCTTCCGATAATGTTATCTTCTCCTCCTTGCAGACATTCTGGTTGTTTTTCAAAAACATTTTTGACCCCTTCCCATTTTGCCATTGGAATGGGCGGCTGAAAGATGCAAACACATAAAAGTAAAGTCATAAGGGTTCTGAACTAATTTTCAACCTGTTTTTATTTATAATAGAAAACAACTAACACCTCACCTGGAATCTTAAATTTCCGACTGGTGGCTCAGCAAAGGGAATACCCCTGAACCAATACAGGGGTTTGTTCCCAACATAAGTTCTTTCGCCATAGCCTCCTCTCACCAATCCAGAAGTAGTCTCGACAATTAAATCACTTTCATCCAAGTGAACATCACTGAGGCTTCTAGCGTGAATGTTACTAATACAAATTAGAAAAATAACATTCAGAATTCCTGTCACGATGCTTGTCATTTTACTGCTATTATATTGCTAACCGTTCAGATCAGTCCTTACTTTTATAGCGTTAGTTGCCAAAGATAGGCAAATTCACAGTTTTTTTAGTGTCAGTTAAAGCTACTTGAGACGGAATTATCTCTGTCTTTTAGGTGTCAGATAGAATTATTGTTTATGCAAATGTTTCAAACTGCCTGAGATTATTTATTTAAAAAGTGAAATGACACCCTTCAAAAGTTCTTAACGTTTGGAAGAAAAAAACTTTTTCCTTATCTTAAAACACTAATTAAATAGGCTATTGACTATGTACTTTAGATAGGAACTACAACGTAACATAAATTTTATTGTTTGATATGTTCAATTGACCTTAAAAAATGATAAAACCGCGGAGTGCTACCTTTTAAAGGGGTGCGTTTTTGAGAACGAAGTAAAAAGGTGGTATTTTCAGTTTTTTGAGTTTTACTCGAAAACTATGAATTTTTTCTATATAGTTGTCAGCAGAAACGTTGTAGCAAATTGAATTTCCAATCGAAATGAGACCTTTTGAAGTCAAAAAAAATTATTTTTAACAAAAATATGCCCAAAAAACGAGTAAAAAATCCCGAAAATATGCGTTTTTTTTTCTTTATTGGTTTTTGGCCCACAACTTTTTTCTGAGAGGAGTTAGGTATAGGCATTGCTTACAGAAAAAAAGTTAATGTTTTTTCCTTTAAAATAAGCCTTTATAGAAGTACCTACTACTAATAGAAACCGAGATACATTGGATCAAAGTTTCGTCTTATAACTTTTTTCTGAGTTAATTTAGGTATATGTAATGCCATATTCAAATGAAAGCTGGTTTCAAGACCTTTAAAATGGTGCCTGGTAGAAGTTTGTACAATTAAAATCAACCGAGATATGTCAATTTAACCAACGATACTTTTTCTTATTTTTATAAAATTTTTATTACTTTCGGTATTATTTTGTCTAATAAATTTATTTTTGTGAATGTGAAAGTTAAAATAAGTTTCTAGGTGATTGAATATTATTATTTATTTATTTAAACAACAATTAATCATATTTATCTTGTAAAATTTCGAATTCTTTTAATTATTTTTGTACTTTTAATTAAAAAATTACAATTACAAAAAAATTTTTCAATTTTGTAAATAAGAATTTTTCAAAATTAAAAAATTACCTCGATGTATTTTTACTTGAAAATGCTAGTGTTGAGGATATCACTGCTGCATCTGAATGCATTGTAACTATAATGTATAGTTAAAAAATTGACAGCCTAAAAACTTGTCGATATAAATTATTTCAAAAGTATTCAACAAGTGCAAAATTTACCTTATCTCGATTGCCTTCAACAACTGATGCTCTCAAACATCATGGGTTCAGAGTATATTTTCAGATGCAACAGTGGAATGGTTGTACTTTAAATCCCCTTGATTGGGGTTGGAAAAATTCCATAAATGGGCTAGTTCCCATTTTTAATAATAAATCTCCTGCACCTGAAAATTTACTTGAAAAAATAGCCTGTAAATGTATTAAAGAATGTATGGGAATAAATTGTGAGAATGCTTATGAGCCTGATTTTTCTGAAGAGGACATTGATGAAAATGATGACGACGAAATTGATATTAATATTGAAAATATACTAAATGAAACTGAAAATTTATAAGATATATATGATTAACTGTTGTTTAAATAAATAAATAATAATATCCAATCACCTAGAAACTTATTTTAACTTTCACATTCACAAAAATAAATTTATTAGACAAAATAATACCGAAAGTAATAAAAATTTTATAAAAAGAAAAAAGTATCGTTGGTTAAATTGACATATCTCGGTTGATTTTAATTGTACAAACTTCTACCAGGCACCATTTTAAAGGTCTTGAAACCAGCTTTCATTTGAATATGGCATTACATATACCTAAATTAACTCAGAAAAAAGTTATAAGACGAAAATCGTCAAAAAAGGGCAAAAATTGGCCAAAAATCCAAAAAGTAGCCAACTTTGATCCAATGTATCTCGGTTTCTATTAGTCGTAGGTACTTCTATAAAGGCTTATTTTAAAGGAAAAAACATTAACTTTTTTTTCTGTGAAGCAATGCCTATACCTAACTCCTCTCAGAAAAAAGTTGTGGGCCAAAAACCAAAAAGAAAAAAAAACGCATTTTTTCGGTTTTTTTTACTCGTTTTTTGGGCATATTTTTGTTAAAAATAATTTTTTTTGACTTCAAAAGGTCTCATTTCGATTGGAAATTCAATTTGCTACAACTTTTCTGTTGACAACTATAGTGAAAAAATGCATAGTTTTCGAGTAAAACTCAAAAAACTGAAAATACCACCTTTTTACTTCGTTCTCAAAAACGCACCCCTTTAAAAGGTAGCACTCCGCGGTTTTATCATTTTTTAAGGTCAATTGAACATATCAAACAATAAAATTTATGTTACGTTGTAGTTCCTATCTAAAGTACATAGTCAATAGCCTATTTAATTAGTGTTTTAAGATAAGGAAAAAGTTTTTTTCTTCCAAACGTTAAGAACTTTTGAAGGGTGTCATTTCACTTGTTCACCCGTTTTTTCGGGTTTTTTTACTCGTTTTTTGGGCAAATTTTTGTTAAAAATAAATTTTTTGACTTCAAATGGTCTCATTTCGATTGGAAATTCAATTTGCTACAACTTTTCTGCTGACAACTATATAGAAAAAATTCATAGTTTTCGAGTAAAACTTAAAAAACTGAAAATACCACCTTTTTACTTCATTCTCAAAAACGCACCCCTTTAAAAGGTAGCACTCCACAGTTTTATCATTTTTTAGGTTCAATTGAACATATCAAACAATAAAATTTCTGTTACGTTGTAGTTCCTTTGTGCCCTCTTTTTTTTTGACAAAGTCAATAGCCTAAAAAGGTAAAAGGTGTAATACTGAGGTTTCACGATTGAAATTTCTTCGAAACGAACAACTACCAGTAATTTTTTTTAAACCAATTCTATGAGAGCTCTATGGTTCTTCAAAAATTGGAAGCGAAATACATTTTTTATCAATAACTCAAGAAAAGACAATCGTTATTGTTATAAGTATTGTTATAGCTAATAGCTATAGCTGAAAGTTTACAGTATTATTTAATAATTCAATATGTCTGAAAATATGTCAACAACATACAACAGTCAATTAAGTTACATAACGTTCAAACTGCTCTTTCTTGCGTAACAAATAAAGTCTGTCTATCCACGAAAATATAGGGTGTCACCTAACGAATGTTACATAATTCAAGGATATAATCTAGAACCCAAATGTCGCAAAAAAAGTTACAGGGTGTTAAAGTTTTTTTTTTATTTCTTGTTTTCTCCTTAAATCAGAACCCAGTTAACCGATTTGAGTAAAATTTGCTGTTGCTTAGTTTCTCATCATGAAGTATGCAGTGATTATGTTCCTATTAATCATACATGGCGTTTATTTTACTACAACCTTTTGTGAATGTAAAAAAAGCCAGATCCGTGTAATTTATGGGGCGGTTTTTAGAAAGACTGCGGCTCAATAGTTCTATTGGGCCTTCTAAAAACAACCACGGTCAGACGAGGGTCAAGTAGTATGAGCGTCATATTTGTATTTAGAGGGTGGTCTGAAGAGCTTTTGTCTTGAAGACTAATAAATTTACAAACCGATAATTAGAACAATCCCAAAACACTTCGGGTTAAGCAGGGCCGCGCCGACTATGTGGCGAATGTGTGCAAAACACACAGGCGGCCAAGTCAAGGGGCGGCAAAACAGCTAGACCAGACACTTGACTAACCGTCTCTCTCTTCTCTAACGCCACCGCTGCTCCAAGTGATGATCTTTTTATGACACCGACGCCGACGGCTGACGGCACGTGTTGCTTTGTCGGTACTTGATTCTATTTAGCGGCAGTGGCTAGATATAAAGGGTAAAAAAGTCGGAAACCGTACAAAAGTGAAAATGAATATAAATTTGTGTTGATTTTGCAGAAAGGGTCATTTCAATTTATTCTTTAAACAAGAAACAGTTTCTGTATATTTTCATATTTTCTATTAAGTAGTAGCGTAGTGGAGATTTAAAAGTTTGTGAATTCATTTAATTGTAAAAATGGTAAGTAACTATCAAAGTATTAATACAACCCTGTGACAACACTAATATGATTAATTACCTAATTATCACCTTTGATTTGAATATGAAATTTTCTGTTTAAGGACAGAAAAAGAAAACGACTTAATCCATTGAAATGAAGGCTGAACCTCCATTTTTTCCTCTGTCGATCAAACCTGGGCGCAAATATGTGTTCGACCCTCAGGAATCCGAATCCGCAAAAATTTTTGACCTAGGTGGTCAGGAAAGGGGTCAAAAGGTCAAAAAACCGTAAAAAATAAGGTTTTTCGCAAATATCTCGTAAACTACGGCAAGTAGCAAAAAAATAATTGCACCATCGTGTTCCCAGGGAAATTTTACATCGATTTTATGCTATTGCTTATTGAAATTAAATACATTTATGTCATGTTTTGGACAATTACTAAGCAAGAGAGGGGAAGTGTATATCTCCGGCGGTGAAACGTATTTGGGGAGTAGTAGAG
Organism: Anoplophora glabripennis; assembly: GCF_000390285.2. Taxonomy (NCBI): domain Eukaryota; kingdom Metazoa; phylum Arthropoda; class Insecta; order Coleoptera; family Cerambycidae; genus Anoplophora; species Anoplophora glabripennis. Next base: position 235,209 of record NW_019416878.1, read on the forward strand.
CGCGCACGCTACATGTATCGGCTGACTCGCAGTTGACAGCTCTAGCAGGTGTGCTTCTTTGGAATATAATGCGATTTCAAATATAATTAGCCTGCAGTTGTAGTGGATTTTTTTTTGCTACTTTAATTTTTAAATGAAAAACCAAAAATATTACTAATGATTAATGAATGAACAGAAAAAAATTTTTAGAATGAAATACTTATTGCAAAAATGAAATATACAGGGTGTCCCGAAATTAGGGGGCAATATTTCTACAGGGTGTTCTGTGTCGAAAAAGATTACTTTTTCTTTATATAAACGTGGGTCCAAAAATTCTTCCTAAATTTACCATAACTTTTTTGTGCGTTGACTTTTTTTAACTTTTGAAAAGTATGAAATTTCATAATTTTTTATTAAAAAAAGGTACTCTTGGTTCATATTGGTAGAATGTTCCATTTTTGTGTAAAATCCGTTTAAAAATAATGTTATATGTGTTAATCATCGGGAATTGAAATTGTCAATATCGCAGATTTTGAATAACAAATATGCGTTTGACGTTATTTGCATTGACAGTTCAGTTATTTAGTTTTTGTGAATTGTTATCTTCATAAAAATTCTCGAATCTTTAGTAAATGATTATTTGACAAAGTAAAAAAAAAACAAATTATTTGCAGCCAAATAAATGAATCCTCTGTTGTAATTCTTCCAAATGATTTATTTCTGTAGCATAAACTACAGCCTTCAACCTACCCCACAGAAAGTAATCTAGAGGATATAGGTCTAGAGACCGAGGTGGCCATGGAATGGGACCACCTCTACCTATCCACTTGAAAGGAAAATTATCGTTTAACCAATTTATGACATTATGGGTAAAGAGAGGTTGTTGATAGTGTAATGTTAAGCGTACGTTTAACGGTGTATCATCCAATAGTTCTCTTACATCATTTTGCAGAAAGTTTAAGTATCCTTCTGTATTCAGACAAACGGGAAACTGGATTGGTCCAAGTAGCTAGGTCCCCTAAAATTCCTGTTCACAAATTTATTGCAAATCTATTTTGAAAATTTGTGCGCTGTATTGCCCGTGGATTTTCGTCTGACCGGAAATGGGTATTATGAATATCTGCTAGCTCTACATTCGTAAAATATTGCCTTTGCGACTGATAACAATTCGCAAAGAGTAAATAACTGAACTGTCAATTCAAATGACGCCAAACGCATGTTTGTTGTTCAAAACCTGCGATGATAAAAAATATTGAAAATTTCGATTTCCGGTGATTAACACGTGTAAAATTATATTTAATGGATTTTTTACAAAAATTGATCATTCTACCAATATGAACCAAGAGTACCTTTTTTTACTAAAAAACTCTGAAATTTCATACTTTTCAGTCAAAAGTCAAAAAATATATGGTAAATTTTACCCCTCTCCCCTCCGGTTTTGGAACGTATGTGATGAAAATTTGTAAATTTCGTTTCAGTAGCGGACTAAGCACGTAAGAGTTAAGCTAACTACCAAATTTTATAAATTTATCTCTACTGGTTTCGGAGTTATTTAGAAAAAACCATCATCAGATTGGCTCCTTTAAGTGGCTATAACTTCCTTAGGAAGAATTTTTGGGCCCACGTTTATATAAAGAAAAAGTATTCTTTTTCGACATAGAACACCTTGTAGAAATGTTGCCCCTAATTTCGGGACACCCTGTAGTTCTCTGAAAAATTGACTAGTAAAGCCAATTCTACAAATACTTGTTCATAAAAAAGGTAAAAATTTGTATAAACAATTGTTCACAGAATGACAACCTTTTATTTCTTAATTTTAAAGATAGTAAACTTTTGAGGAATTGAATAATGAATAAAATAAGCCTAGTAGTTTTTTCAAAAATCGGGCCTACTTCGAATTTTATGGGCTTAAAATTAAGTAAAAAATACACAGAATTAAATCCTAAATTTGTGTATTTGTAGAGGTCGAGCGTCATATTTTTATAACAAAAGAAAATAAAATAATTGCTTTTTTTCAGTTTTTCGCTTATATCTCTGAAAATAAGCCTCTAATCGACATGAATTGATTTTGTTCCTGAGGGAAATTGAGAATTGATTTATTACAAAATAGTAAATAGAACAGCCAGAATAAAAAAAAATTATCTCGGCTCCTATTGGTTGGATCAAGACGCTTTTTTTTAAGAAATGGATGTTTTTAAGCACTCTTTCATGCAATTGGTTTGAAATCTGTATATTCAAAAATCGCCGAGAAAAGGATCCTAGTTACCGTTTTTTTTTTAGTTTTTTGTTAATAACTTTTTTATTTTGCAACTTAGAAATCTGACATTTGCACAGACGCGATATAATGTAATTACCTTTCGATTCTTTTTTGCCGAATTTCGATATCTTGACTTGGGCAGAAGATATACCCGCTC
>NW_019416879.1:0-88866 GCF_000390285.2 Anoplophora glabripennis
TCGAAAACATTTTAGGTACACAACTTTTAAAGTTAAAATAATTATGAGTGACCTTCAGAAATTAAAATATAGATTTGAAATTTTCAAAATCGAAATTTTTTCAACCTAGAAATTGATAAAATAACGAGAAAAAAAATTTTTTAAAAATTCTATTTTGACGATTTTGAAAATTTAAAAAAATTTTGAACGACCTCTAAAAAAATTTTTTTTGAGCTTAATTTTTGAGGGAGCTCTTAAAACATGATAAACATATTTTCACAAGGACACGAAAAAAATAATAATTTTTATAAAGATATTAAAGTAATTTTATAAAAATTTCCATATACCTTATATAACACAAAATCAGTCCATTACTTTTATACAACTGCAGGAGAAGTAAAATATATTGAATTAAAAGGGTACAAAGGAACACGATATCGATATGGCCTGTGATGTAGGCGTAGGCACCATTATCCAGGTGACTCAACGCCAATTGTCACTTTTTCACAAGAAATTTCGCAATAGCCTATAATTTCATAAAAGCTATTATATTTACGTATTGAAAATTGAAGCCATTACAATTCTTTTAGTGAGACAAAAGCACAAAGCAATTTTAAAGGTGAATTATTTTTCCGTTTAAGTTCTATTTTAATATTCCAAAATATTCTGCGTAATACGAACACATTTGATTGATATTTCTGTGTACTTTCACATTCCTAAGATGTGTTTCCAAGCGGCAATCATCCGACCATCAGAAGTGGAATCCGTCAGGAGTGGGATATATCAGAAGTGGGATTTATAAAACCGGTATTTATCAGAAGTGAGATTGGCCTTAATCCTAAGCCAACTAGGAGCGACATCTACTCACATAATCCCCGGAAGTTAACGAACCCCCATTTACATCCCTTGTCATAAATTATAAGCTACACGGAATTAACCGGGGTTAATCTCCGTCTCCAGGGGGCAAGCGGCTACATATAGACACCGGGAATTAACGATGTACCTTGTAAATACTACATGCGATCGATAAGCGACACAAATAGCGGCGGCTATGGAAAGGGATTCGGATTTTTATTATTACGGGATTGTTTTGATGCAGACCAGCACGTGTGTGGCGGTGGCGTGGGTGAAATATGCCATAAGGGACCAAGGCTCCAATATCAGACCTAATTTTCCAGTCTGTTTCGTGCAACAACTGACATAATTTGGTACCTACTCGATGACGATGACAAAGCCACGATGACCTTTTTTTATATTTCAAAGGACAATATTTCTGAAAATACACAAATCTAAAGAATATAAACCAAAGTATGCTTACAGTGCGCAAATGCGGCCTATTGAATAATAATACGTTGCACCCTCTCCCACACAAATCTTCGACTTCTATGGAAGAGAGAGTGATATATTATTTTACGTGATCAAAGTTAACTATGATTACTGTGAAAACGAATTATTACCCAGAAATTACCAAAAAACTTGCAACTAAAAAGTTTTGGGACTTACTTGAATTCTTTAATATTTTGATATAAGTAAATTCAATTGATAAGATTTTTCAAAAAACATGGTTATTTTATTTAAATTAGCTCAGTACCTTTAAAATAGAGAAAAAATTACGAAAACTGATAATGGATTTTATGTTTTTTACAAAGAAAAAGGCAAAATATTGTTACATATAATCTCTCCGAAGTCAGTTGAACATGTAAAAAAACGCCTGGCAATAAAATTTAATGAGTTTCATAGGTGTCCCTAAAAAAGTTTTCTGCTAAATGTAAAAAATAATGAAAATTTGTATATAATGTGTAGAAAATTTCTATTATATGTTCATTTGGCCAACAACATATTTTAACTTATTTATATCAACAATTTTCTTTATATAAATTATAAATTGTCCACCGAATTACATCTCTCGTCATGTCATCGATATTTTAAAATTTTTGTTTTCACTTTTTACGCAGTGATTTATAACACCTTGTTTAATAACACGAAAAGTTGTAGACACAACTTTAGTTAATATGTGAATTCTATTTATAATTTCATTATATGATTTTTCATTTTCTTCCTTTTTTAAACGCTGACATTGAACATGTAAATCTTAATTTTTAAATTCTAAATCTGTTTCATCAACAACCGGTTCTACTAATTCAGTATTATCAGGCGGTATTTCGTTTTGTTCCGTTTCAAAAGGTCTCCAAAATGTCCTGTTGTAATAATATTAGTAAACAAAATATCCCTTTCGCAATTGCAATATGACTCGCAGAAGGTGCCTATAATATTATCTATATATTATACCTATATTATTATTATACCTATATTATAATAAACTAAAATTATCTGAATCACACCAAATTCCGCATTGCTGCATTGCACTGCTAGGCAATTTGTCGACAACTGAGATATACACCGTGTCCACCTAGTGCGCGTAAGTCCAATATCTAGGTTAATAAAAGATATAACTTAATTTTTTTAAGTGGAAACCTATATTTTTTATGGCATTATCGAATTCTACGTGAAAAATTAACGGGACTTTGTGTTATGATCCCTATTAAAATATTGATAGTTTTCGAGATAATCGACTTTTCATTTTTTTTCTAATGTTTAGTCACTTCTAGTAGTTGACATAATTATGATTGTATGAAAGCTAGAAATTATTTTTTAGGAACTGTAAAGTGAAGATGGCTCTTTCAAAAAACGTATCAAAAGTTGACCTGCAATATACAGGGGGCAAAAAAAATCGTGCCAAACCTGATAATTTATGAAAAATCTCGACTTTTTCAAATAAAACACCCTGTGTTTTATGATTTCATTAGATGCCCTTCTGTAGACCCTACAATTTTTTAATAGCTTTCCCTATACCTAAGTTGCGTAGTTTTTGCAAAAAAAAACATTTTTATGTAAAATACCGGATTTGCGCTCGTTCCTTTGTCGGGAAAAATATTGTAAGGGTATATGTATATATATTTAAATTTATTAGTTGTCGAGCTACACTATTTAAAATAAAAATTAATAACTGAAAAATTTAGATATTTGAGTTTAATAAATAAGTCTGTATGGAAAGTTACCATTTATTTGTAAATAAAATCAAAAAAATATAAAATCCCTACAAGTGATTAAGAATTAGCAAAATATGGGAAATGTTTGCTAGCAGCACGTATTTACAAAGCAAATAATCCAAATTTGCAGAGATTCCCACTGTTTTGAAAATGTTAAGGAAAGGTTTGAATTAACAGCAATTGCGAATAATGAGAAAACTACCAGGAGACATGAAAGTAACAACGATAATATTTAGTTTAAAGTTGTGGCGTCTGCTGTTGAAAATCCAAAAATTAGTGCCAGGAAATTAGTAGTAACCTTGGAGTTTTCAAAAGCTTGACAAATAAAATATTGAAGAAGAAGTTTTATCCGTATCATATTGAAAATCAAGCACTGTTACCGTAGTTAGGAAACTTATTAGTGAAATAGGAGATTAAAAAATTTGGATGAATAGAATTTTGAAAAAAGAATACTCGCATAGTCGCAAGCTAACTTAAAATAAATACCCTTACAATATTTTTCCCGACAAAGGAGCGGGCGCAAATCCGGTATTTTACATAAAAATGGGTTTTTTGCAAAAACAACGCAACTTAGGTATAGGGAAAGCTATTAAAAAATTGTAGGCTCTATAGAAAGGCATCTAATAAAATCATAAAACACAGGGTGTTCTATTTAAAAAAGTCGAGATTTTTCAAATTTTAAATTATCAGGTTTGGCACGATTTTTTTTTGCCCCCTGTATATCGCAGGTCAACTTTTGATATGTTTTTTGAAAGAGCCATCTTCACTCCGCAGTTCCTGAATAAAAAAAAATAATAAAATAATTTCTAGCTGTCATACAATTATAATTATGTCAACTACTAGAAGTGACGAAACATAAGAAAAAAAAATGAAAAGTCGATTATCTCGAAAACTATCAGTATATTAATAGGGATCATAACACACAGTTCCGTTAATTTTTTACGTAGAATTTGATAATGCCATATATGCAAATATATTTTCATTTTGTGCAGCTCGGGAAAGTAGGCAACTCTGTAGAAAAATAAATTAAGTTATATCTTTTATTAACCTAGATATTGGACACGGTTCTAGCTGCTGAATTTTCATTATTTCTAAAATATTGTTCAGCAATGAAAACGCATTCTGTCTAGTATCTCATGTTGCAGTAATGTTTGTACTTTTAGCAGTTTTAGTGATTTTACTGATTTGTTTGTTGCCTTACTATGAACAGTACTATAATAGATGTTTGCCCAATTAAAGAAAGCGCTGGCTACGAAGAAAAATTATATACGCAGTGGTAATAGGCCATTTGTCTAGCAGGGCTGAATTGCTTCTTACATACTTTAGTATAAATAAAAAAGTGACTCCTAACCTAACCTAACCTAACCTAGCCTAACCTACCTATTGGATATTTGGATATACCAACAATAAACAAGAGAGTAAATTTGTAAGGACAACTTAGATTTTATCAAAATCGACACATCTATTTGTTGTTCTAAATTTAATAATAATTGGAACCCTTAAAAATGATACGCCTATGGAATCACATTCTCTGGATGTCTCACCTCCCGCACATATCTACATGTTGAAAATGAGTCATTACCGACTGTTTTCACATTGGAATATACCTGTATTTACATTACCCTTTTAGTCTTGTCTGAAAATTGTATATTTTTCGTGGAGAAGCCGATCTAATGCAGTGTTAATTATCTTCAATGGAGCGTTTACATAAAAAGAATGTAGTGTTCTGTTACTGAAATCTATTCTGCTACGAACATTAATGCAAATTGTACAAGCAATTTTGTTAAAAACTCCTTATGTAAATTTTGATTTTAAATTTTCTGTAGGAGTGTATTTTGACTATGGATATGTTATTACAGATAACTTATTTAAGTAACACCTGTCTGTCTCTCCATTAGTAAATAAAAGGAGGACAATGATGCGTGATTTTAGTTGAACTTCCTGTTAACAGATGGTGCAGTTAAAACATAGTCTAAAAAAAAATTGTTTCACTTTTATATATTTTTTAAATTGTCAGTTAAATAATTATTTTATACAAAAATGAAGAAGTACAGGACACATTTTTTGTACATTGTTGGAGTATATAGTACTATATCATTATATCACGAGCGCCATCTGCGTGAAAATTTCTAGGACAACTCATTTCCAGCTAGGACTACGTACAGATTACCTACCGTGTTGCTGGATAAAATCAATAGTACAACTTGTAATACAGTTAGACACCTAACCAGATACCAATAGACTGTATAACAAAATTTGATACAGTTTCCATTAACATTGGCTATTTTAGCGCGAGATACTCTACTGCCATCTGGAATCAGGAGGGTATAACAGAAGTTAAATTGGGACTAAAATCAATACCCTCGCTAAAGCGCCATCTGCAACACAAACGATGATTTACAATTCCGTCCTACAGAACAAGTTTCTTCAAAATACTAAAGTTCAAATTGCAGAAACATTGATTTTAGACAGAAGTTCAACTATTTGATGCTAGCAGATTTGAAATTATGAAATAGCAAACTTTCTTCAAAGAAATATATTTATTGAGGTTAAGTGAAAAAGCAAGGTCGCCTATGTTTTTTCAGTCACTCTTTCAGTAAAAATGAAATCGTCAGTAACATTCCTACTATCTACGTCAATCTGATTTCCGATAATTTTAGGACGAGGGCCCTCCGGTTTTAATGGAAAAAATTCGTTAATAATTTAGTCGAAATGAATATGTCGAGTGATCGACCACTCAAACTCTTATCTGCGATTCTATTTTTGGGCCAAATTACACGATTTCGAGTGCAATTAATATTAATAAACGACGTCGTTATGAAACAGATATAAGAGCGGCATGTGGTTTCGATCAATTCGGGATTCGTTTCAAAAATTATATGAATTGTACAGGGTATTACTGAAATAAGCGCATTTCTTTAACTGAGTAGTAAACTACGTGAAAATAAACGATCTTCATTAAGCAACATGTGGTCTAAAGTGTCGGTCATGCGATAAAGAATTACTACGCAAAACTTAGTCGACTCTGCACCGCCTTACTTCGTCAACTAATCAGCTTTTTACAATGCAGTAACGAAGTCAAGTTCAGTGTGGTTATTTGCACGGCGCGTGCGTGGACGTGTCTTGATTACTCTCATCGCCTGTAGATTAATGGTTGCTATTTGGGCTAATTCTTAAATTAATTATTTTATTTGAAACATAAATTCATAGCACATAAATCATATGCTAACTACATATTAAGATTATAGATGCTTCTGTATGTAATACATTAGACTATTTTAACTTTATATAGGGTGTCCCAGAATAACGTGTACAACGGAAGACTACAGATTCGTGTACTCAAAATATGCAGTTTCTAGGCTAATTCACCTATATCCGAAATCGCTTAGTTTGGTCCCTAGATGGCCTCAAAGTTAGTTAAAATTTTTTGAATTTTATAAATAACTCGAATACCTATTAATCGATTTTGATTATTTTTGGTGTGTGGACTTTTGCTTACAATTTACACATTTTGGTGCTATACAGAGTGTTTTTTAAAACCTACAACTCTTACAAAATTGATGTATGGTGAAATAGTACATTGCGTAACGAGTGGGGAAAAATTGCCTATAGCACCACGCGGACGCAGTTGACGGAAAGAAAGTTTTCCGAGCGAGTTGCACATACTATTTTCTATCACAAGTGTGAGTCGTTATGGGACCTATAGCATAGGGGGTTAAGTGCACGGAAAGTGCTAGATAGTACAACAGCGTGATGTTATTTTCATAGCGCAACGCTCCAGCGTTCAAAGACTGCGATACCGATAGAGTGAACTTATTGCTTGAAGGTGGTGAACAAGAAGAATTACAAAGACATTTTACAAGTTATCGAGGAAACCTGAGCCGCAGTACCCGCGATATTGCACGTGAAATGGGTGTTTCAAGAACTAACCTGTAGCGTGTGTTACGAGAATAGTTATTAGACATGTATCTTGTGTAGATCTGCTGTACACAAGGACACGGAATACTGGATTTTCATCATCATTTTCATTGGTGTGATTGTTAATCCTCACGTTGTATAGATTTCAGGTTTCCATCAGCGATGTTCAGTGAATGTGTGGTGTGGGATTTTCAGTGACAACTTATTGGAACCAATAATAACCACCAACCTATAATATCCGTTAGCTCTCTACTTAAATACAGGGTGAGTCAGAAAGAATGGGTCAACACTAAACTGGAGATACTAGACACCAAAATATTATGTTTGAGCTCATCATGCCTTATACGAATGTCGCTGGTTTAAGAAATACAGATAATGTTTCGATTTACCTAAATAATACGCTGCAACCAGCGCCCTCTAAGAGCAACGTCAAAATAAGCTTCAAATTCGTAATTCTCACACCAAAAAACCTAATTCTACCAATTTTCAGAGTCCTGCTATAAAAACTTTTTCAATTATTGAGAAATTTCAGAATCAAATTTAAACCTTGAACACCCTGCATTTCTTAAACCAGCGACATTTTTATTAGGCATGATAAGCTCAATCAAACATAATATTTTGGTGTCTAGTATTTCCAGATTAGTGTTGACCCATTCTTTCTGACTCACCCTGTATAAATGCTTTCTCAACAACTCTATTGCCTTCATAAGAAATTCCACGGTAAGTCGAAACGAGCTATAGCTCCGCGTATAATCTTATCCCATTATTCTCAACTCCCCTCCTCAATATTTAACTTCATTATCACTTGGCAACGCCAGGATTTTACTCAGTCGTAAAATAACGCCTATCCCTCGCGACCTCTGACCTATTACAATGAGAAATTTTCGACAATTAATATCAACCATACCGGAAATTCATTGTGAGGCCCGTCCTGCCATGCGACAGAGAAAAACTGTCGTTTGTGGTTACATTCCCATTATGTAGTCGAAGAAAAATTGGGCGGGTGATATTATAGCGCCAAGCTCGGATCCGCTAAATGACTTTCTGTGGTATTTTATAAACGTTTCGAGTCGTTACCTCTTGAACTAATAAATCTTACATCAGACATCAGTTTAGCTACGTACGGGGTGTCCAATAAAGGATGTGACATATTTGAAGTGTTGCCGATTTGCAAAAACAAAAAACAATTTGCATATGATTTCCTTCAAAAAATTGTTTTAATATAATTTTTTGAGATAATTTCGTCACTTTTAAAAACATGTCAATGAAATTCGATTTGTGCAAGTTTTTGGGGACCCACAAATGAGCTTTCCTAAAGCATAAAGGTCGTTAAGACCAACTTGTGCTGATTTTGTGTGAAAATCTACGCAAGTTTTTTACAGTATACCATTTTTTCCTTGATAATGTTATGTGAGTTTCGTTGTACAATAACATTCGACCCAACAGTTTATGTTTTGAAAAACTATTTTTTTTGTATTTACTATACAGGGTGGGCTCTTGAAAACGAAACAGAGCGAGTAACTTTCGGGAATATAATTTTTCCGGAAAACGCCGAGGCAGGATGATTTTTAATAGAAGGGAGACATCTTTTCACATAAATGTTACAGACTCTACCCCCTAGGCAGGGATGTAATCCCCCAAAAATCTTAATAGAGATGGGGGTTAAGTAGCACATCGTTTGAAAGGTGTTCTAATTCCCTACACAACCGTGTTTTATTTTTTAAATTTGACCTATTAGTTTCGGAGATACAGGTTATTAATAAACTTCATATGAACATATGTCCTAACGGTCTTAACTTTTGAACAACAGGGTGCTAAATTTTTATGAAAAAACATTTTTTTATGATAACTTTGATATTACCCTAGATATTTTTTCAAATTTGGTACACGCCTTCTATTAATCGAGATGCCTTTTCTGATGTACAAACAATTTTATTATTTTTGCCAGTGGCGTCTGTACAGGTTTTGTATTGAATATTTTTGAAGAATATTTTTGTTACACCACTACTTTCTCTTAAAGTAAAAAATCATTTTTGAAATCCTCATTCCTTTCTGAGCAAATGTGGTGTCTTGAATTTTTTTCGTTTGATGTACGGTTTTCGCATAAAAAAATAAAATTCATTCATTTGCATCTTATTGGACCACTTACGAGAAAAAAAAAATATTTATGTAACTTTGAACAATAATTTATTTAAGATAAGATAACTTTTAAACGTTGAAATTATGAAATTACAGTAATTACATACATTTTGGAATGGTAAAAGAAAATTACTATGAACGCACAAAGAAATAAATTATATCAGATGTTGGAAATGTCCACCTCCTGCAAATATGTATTCCTCTGCTATTCTTCTCATGGACTCACGTACTCTTTGGAAAATGCCGGGAGTGGTTCTAAAAGTTTCGCAACAAACTATGATGCGATTTCTCAACTGCTATTCAGTATGAATTGGTGTGCTGTAAACCAATGTTTTGAGATGACCCCATAGGAAGTAATCTAAAACATCGCGACCTATCCAGCGATTATTATAATTTTGGCTTGACTAAATTATTGAATTTTCATATTAAAACCACACGTGCGTTCATATTTATAAAAACACATACGGAAAGTTCTTGAAAAAAACTACCAAATTCAATTCTTGTTGTTGTTACGTTATGCATAGTATTGCAACAAGCGTTTGTTGACTTTGACACTCTATATCTCGGAACTTATATGACCGATTTGAACGTTCTTTTTTTCAAGTTAAGAGTATTTCCGAGAACTATTTTTTAGTACTTTGGTATATATTCCAACCCGCAAAACCGCTTCACGAAAGTATTTGTTTATAAAGTCAAAATTTTTCGAATTTTTAAAATCGCTCCAAAAATTATTAAAAAAAAAAGAAACTAACATTATAACGATTCTATATGATAGTTAAGGGATTTAAGTATGTGTAAAAAAAACAGCGCTAATTAATCCCAGCACTCACGTAAAAAAATAACGACATTTCGCGCCGAAATTTAGTAACAATTGTCTCATACCGAAACTATCAGACCGATTTGGATCGGGTTTTGGGGTTTTAGACAATTTCTTACCTATCAGTTGAACGCTTCAAAATTACCTCGATTTTCATCACTTTCTTACGCTGTTTTGGCTATCTAGCAACAAAAATATGAAATACCCAGGTATCAAAACAATTCTACCTTATAACAAGTTTTATTTTTGACAACTTTGAAATCCTTTAACTCAAATACCAGAAATTTTGTATTTAATTTTTTTTTCGTAAATCGTATTCATTTATATGTAGTCAAACGTTGTCGGTGAAATTTGCGGACACCCTGTATAGAATTTTCCGTTCGTAGCGAATCTGGGGTAAAGTTTATCTAGAAAATAGGGGTGCCTATTTAAAATTCTAAAGTTGATCTTCAAATGTCCTTGAGTATCAAGTTCCAAGTTTGCAATTACCATCAGCTAACCTCCTCTGAACCCTACAACTTCTGTACAACCCATATCTCACTATCATGCATCCTTAGTCCAAAACCCGACCCTATAGATTACCCTGAATATATCCCATATTTTGGGGGTGTTTCGGGATGGAAAGCCGTATAGAATGATTTACAAAAAAAAAAGTCAGGTGGATAATCTCATAACAACCTAAGACATAAATATTTTAGTTTTTCTACTCCTATTTGGGTGTTTCGGGGTGGAAATGGCTCGAGGATTTTTCAACACATGCTCTTAGCCGTACAGAATGATTCATAAAAAAAAACAGGTGGATAATCTCATAACAACCTGAAGTACAAATGTTTTAGTTTTTGTACCTCTATTTTAGGGATATTTCGGAATGAAAGTGCCTTTAGGATTTCTACACATATTCTCTTAGTCGTATAGAATGATTTATGAAAAAAAAAACCGTGTGGATAATCTCATAATAACCTGAAATATAAATATTTTAGTTTTTCAACCCTTATTTTGGGGGTGTCTCGGGGTTCAGTTGTACTGATTTCCATTCCAGAAACATATTATGATTACTCAAATTGATCCAAACCCGATAAATAATACAAGAATGGATAATAATAATTTTCAAAAGTGCTCATTTCCATTTTCAGGTTCGTGGAAATATTCCATTTTTTGAGACTTTGCCTCTTCGATATCTCGAAAACTTTGGGCCTATGAACACTTTTGATCAGGAGGGTGTCAAGTACAACATATCGAAAATTCAGACGCATCGATAAAGTTTGTGCGGGGTCCTTTATTTGCAAACTTTTTTTTTCTCCGATGCGATGAAACTGTTGATCCATTTTTAAAACTACTTTAATTGTTCAACGTACTAGTCGTCCAGTGTCAACCGTTATGTCAGAGTGACATTTCCTTTTACTGTCCGTAATAAGAGGGGGTAGAGTCTGTAACAAGAAATTTATGTGAAAAGATGTCCCCCTTTCATCAGAAATCCATCTATCTCGGCGTTTTTCGGAAATATAATTTTGCTGAGAGTTATTCGCTCTGTTTTGTTTTCAAAAGCTCACCCTGTATGTGTGTCTACTAGTTTTATTTAATAATAATAATAATAATAATAATAATAATAATAATAATAATATTTATTATCTTAAATTTAAGTACAATCGCATAACATTTATTTGTGTTATTGTGTTATATACCTATTAATTATTAGCTTCAGTAATTAAAAAGAATCGATTTAATGTATAAATATGTGTGTAAAATAAACCTAAAAACAAGAGCATATAAATTAACGAGATATTGGTACAAAGGTTATAATAAACTACTATTTCCAACAACTTTTTTAAGAATCAAATCGTCACCTTTTCACAATGTAAATACCAAACACACACCTAAGTTGAACATCCTAATTGGCAACAGTGTATCGTCGTGGTCACAGCCTCAGCGGTGCGGTGTTTAAAATTTCTCCTAACTTGAAAAGCTTATAAAATTGTTTNTTATTATTATTATTATTATTATTATTATTATTGTTATTATTATTATTATTATTATTATATTGAATTCGAGTGAATGTTCACTCAATTTTTTTACAGTGTAGTTATCTGCCAGCAACTTTGAGCATATATACAGGAAGTGTGCTTACGTCAACAGTGTAGACGACTGACAGAGAGAAAATGATATAGTCTGGGTACTACCTTTCGTCTCGCGCAGGCACGTGGTTGGCTAACACAACTCCCTCCGCTCTCTAAGGGCGGGATCTCCCCACTCTTCCTCAACGATTAAAGAGAGAGAGCAAACGAGTTCCCAAACTACCCCCCTCTCTCTTTATAGCTTCTTCACTTTTTAACATGCAGTGTATGCTTCTAAGTCCAGCAATGACTGTCTAGCCTGCAGTCTCACACAAAATAAGCCACCCTATATAAAATAAAAAAATCATTTGCTGAATTGAATTGAAAAGAGCAAAATTGTAAAAAAAATACTTTTAAATTTAAAATAACTTTGTAAATTCAATTTCCACGATCACCTGGGAGGCAACATTTAATATTTTAATGAAAATTCCACACGTGTTCGTGAAAAAACTCCCTTCCTAAAAAAAAAAATCAAAGCGTTCATTTCCTCGTCCACTGACACCACGTATTCGCCTCCCTCTTAATTAATTACCAAATACAAAATTTACAGGCCATTTTCGGCGTGCCCACGACGGATATATTCCACCGCACCGCACCGCGTTCGACGGGCTTTGACCCAATTGGGGTATTCCGGGTTCCAATCCGAGTTACACTCACCCACTGCGAAGAGCAATAAATCCTCGGTTTTCCCTACGTCGGAGTGTTTCGTGTGTAATTCAATCATCGGAAGGCAAAAAGTTGCCCGCCGAATCGGTAATTAGATTCAGGACATTTGCAGAAGGCAGATTGTATTACGGAAACAAACGGAAGGTTCTGTTGATGGGTCTGAGACGGGGGTTTTTAATTTGTCGCGTCGGGACCGTATTTGCAGCCAACCCAGTAAACACACACGTACGTTAGAAAGACGTTTATAATGTCCAAATACTGAAATATGTTGTTTTTAAGTGCAAACTACTTGAAAATGTCACCGTTCTACACATTTAAACATACGTTGGTACATAAAAAAAGGGGAAAACTGGATTAGTATAACAATAGGTTAAATATGTAGCAGTAAGTATTTAGATATTTTTGATTGCAGGAAATTATGGTAGTACATGGAATATTGAAACACCCTGTGTGGGTGGTCCAAAAGTACCGGAATGGCAGGATATCTGGGAATATTCAAGGGGTAGGGTAAAGGTAAAGCACTAGGGGTTTAGGATTTTTCCCTGGCTATCCGTTGGTGACCTTGAATTTGACCTGGACCATGACCTTCAAGGTCATATCAAGGTCTTGATTTTTTTTATGGGATCTCATAATTTTGATCCAGGAAATGGAAAGAGCGGAAAATTTTACGTTCGGGTATGACCTTGAAATGACCATGAAGGTCAAGATCAAATATAAAAGATAATGGAAGGTCATTGTTGGTCAATAGTGATCGCCGAAGGTAACATATGTTTTCGGTTAGACAATAATGGTCACCGATGGCAACATACGGCCACGGTCAGTTATTAGAGGTCACTAAAGACAACAGTTGGTCACTGTTGGTCATTAGTGGTCACCAAAGGTAAAAGGCGGTGATTGAAGATCAACAGTGGTCACCGAGGGTAATGACGGTCTTGAGTGGTCAATAGTAGTCCTCGATGGTGACGGAGTAACCAACTTGACCTTGAAATGACCGGAGGATAAGGAATTTGAAATCAGGGCGGGGTCAAATCCAAGGTCATCGGTTTAGTGGTCATCAAGAATTCTAGAACCATTGTCCAGAACATTTCTCCTGGCGGTTATTCTGCCATTCCGGTACTGTTTGGCCACTTTGGGACTTTTTGATATTTGACCTTGATCTTGACCTTCGTGGTCATTTCAAGGTCACATCAGTATGCATAATTTTCCGCTCTATCCATTTCCTGCGTCAAAATTATGGGGTCCAATTTAAAAAAATTCTCGTGACCTTAATATGACCTTGAAGGTCATGGTCCAGGTCAAATTCAAGGTCACCATCGGATAGCTAAGGGAAAATCTTTTACCCTACCCATTGAATATTGCCAGATATCCTGCCATTCAGGTACTTTTGAACCATCCTGTATATTATGCTAATAGGTGGCAATACATGTTGTAGTAGCAGAAATAGGCTAAATCTGTTGTCAAGCCGTGTGCCGCTCTATACAAACAATACACAATGCTACTGACTGGCCATAAAAACACTTGCCATACACTTGACCAAGCAAAGCGTCAAATTTACAGATGCACAGATGACGATGAAATGCACGTCCAACATCCCTCAGCAAAAAACCTGGATTGTGCACCGGTACGCCAGGCCAACAGGGCGGGATTAGGGTGCCGCTAGATACGCATGGAATAAATTGATCGATGCGAAGCTTCAGTTCAGAGGCAAATATGTACATGTGAAGTAGTTGATGCTTTGCCACCATTAGTAAAATTAGCATCTATTAGAAACGTTGACTATTTTAGTATTTTATTATTTTAGAATTTACCAATTACCGGAAACAATTAATCGCGGAACACTTAGGACAACTGTTAATTATTTTTTACAATCGCTTTCTTTATGACTAAGAAATTATTATTTTGTTAATTTTTGCTGGTATTTATTATTACTTACTATATACCTATGTATTTTACGGTAAGTTCCATGTGAAGCGTTTAATGTAGAAAAATAGACACTACTCCTTTTTCTTTCATACTATTATGCAAATACTTACATACAGTACGTGCCTAAGGTATGGAATAAAAAACATAAAACATAAAACACACCACAGAAATGAGACAACCCCCAAATCCAAAAGCCAAAGGCTTGTGCGGAAGGGGGCTAAACTTGAAAAAACGCGGACAAACATCCATTATCCATCGACATTGCCAGTGCCAACACCGGGGATCGAACCAGGACCAGAGTAGGAAGCCTAGCCGAGAAATGCTTGCCACCGCACTCTCGACCAACTGCGCTACCGTGGCGATAATGGCGATAAATTCAGTAAAAACGAATAAATTTTTTTTGGCTCGATTTTTAATTTAAAAAATACATATTTTAGCATAAAAGGCGATTTTCAATCGACATTTTTTTTAAATAGAGACCCCCTAATTTTTTGTCGATCCGACAGTATTAAAATGTTGCCATCTTACATAGGAAAGTTTTCGAATAAATCAATTAAAATAAAGCAAAAACGTTATCAAATTTAGTTTTTCGAAATGCCTGAAGTTTTTCATGGATCACGTAGGTGTAAATCTTTACAAAATGTCACTGTCATACGGACTTTCTAAGTATTGTAAGCGATATAAAAATTATTGTTGAATTTAAAGTATTATGGCACATTTAACTGTCACACAAAGAATTGAAATTTTAATTCTTATCGGATGCGGGGATAATACTAGAACGCAGCAGGAAATTTGCGATTTATTTAATGAAAAACATCCAGATCGCCGTATCAGCCAATCAACAGTCAGTAAGATATAATCTAAATTTAGAGAAACTGGCAATGTTGTAGATATTCCAAAACCTGGACGTCCAAACGTTAGTGAAGATCACAAAGAGAACATTTTGATAAGTATGGTAGATAATCCTCAGAATACTTCACGATTGGTTGCATTAAACAATGAAATTAGTGAGACCACACTGCTATACTAAAACCGCTGTATCTTTTCCATTGCGTCACAAGCAATATTCGTATGAACTAAGACGAAAAATCCTAGTCAAATTAGTCACTGTTTGCGTATAAATGAAATGTCATCTTGACAATTCCGAAATCTGGATATCTCGCAAATTTTAATACCGGTGTTACTAGATACGAAAATATGCAAAAAAATCGATATTTCAACGCTCAGAAAATATATCCAACAGTTAGGTACCGAGATGCGATCAAAGCAACTGTTAAAATTTTTATCTGACTTGTCAACTCTGTTTTAAATGCGCTAGTCAAACTATAGTCTAAAATTAATACACAACAAACGTCCTCCATTTTCTTTCACTCTAATACACATAAAATATTGGAACGATAGTCCGTGATAGACTGAGACTATGAAAACATTTATGCCATCATTGTACCTCTTTTTGGCGCATAACAAATAGTTAATTCACGCCCGCAACGTCTGTCTTTGATATTAGGACACACTCGTGACGTAATGGCAAATACTTTTTTCACGTTTTGTCTCAATGGTACAGTGAACCGTCAAACTTGCAGGTATTCGAGTCGGGAAAATCCTCATTGGATGGCAGAGACACATACCCAACACCCACAGAAATTAAATGTGTGGGCTGGAAAAGTTGACAACAGAATAGTAGGGCCTTTCTTCTTTGAAGGAACCCTTACAGGAGAAAGATATTTAGAGTTTTTACAAAATGACCTTGTTCCAGCGCTTGCAGTAATTCTTCCTAACGATAATGACCCTGATATTCCTGATGACACCATATGGTTTCAGCAACACGGTGCACCTCCGCACTATGCGCGCCCTGTTCGAGATTTTCTGGACAATTGTTTTCCTAGGAGGTGGATCGGCAGACGAGAACCGATAGAATGACCCACGGGATCCCCAGATCGTACACCCCTGGATTATTTCTTATGGGGCTACTTAAAGTCCAAAGTGTACGTTAATAGACCACATAATTTAGAAGAACTCCAAAATTGTATTATAGATGAAATACACAGAGTTACCCCAGAAATAATTCATAATGTGCAAGAAGAATTTCTTCACAGACTTGCGTATTGTTAAGAAGTCGGTGGGTGGCAATTCGAACACTTAATTTAGCTAGAAAACTTAATGAATTGTATTTGCTTGACGTAGGAATTGTTATTTTTTTTGTCTAATATTCAATCGTCATTTACTCGAAAACTTTCCTATGTAAGATGGCAACATTTTAATACTGTCGGATCGACAATGAAACGACCTTTCAGAAAAAAATAGGGGGTTATTATTTAAAAAAAAATGTCGATGACGTCATTACTCGAAAACAGATGACGGTTGAAAATCGCCTTCTATGATAAAATATATATTTTTTAAATGAAAAATCGATCAGTTCGAGGATTTTTCCCTAAAAAAATTTGAATTGATTTTACTGAATTTATTCCATACTTTAGGCGCGTACTATTGTATATATTCTTTTAATGAAAAGAGCGCAGGCAGCTATAAGAAGACAGCGTTGTGTCACTTTTTGTTTGAATAAAATTACATAAAAGAAAACCCGGCCTACAACCAACACAGTACCACAATGCAGCCTCCCTAACATTTCCGATCTGTTTAGATTGCTGTTCAGCAAATCATGGTTCTTTTTACAAAAAAAAAACTTCGTTTAGAATAAAATACGTCCAAGTACTTAAATATTATTATGTAAAATACCAGAAGAGCCGGCAATATATCAGTCTTTTGTGACGCCGCACCACGGTCACAGAATAGAATATATAAAATTTATATTCAGGACGTCCCTCAAAGTCCACAATATATATGTTCCCCAAGTTCAGCCAATTTTATTACTTGATACTTCTTTTTGTCGATTTTTATACATATATCAACCCTTAAATTTTCTGCAGAAATGCCTTAGAGCCCTCATATATTACTTTACACAACATTTAAACGAAAAAGTTCCGATAAACACATTACAATCATATCTCCAAAAAGATAATTTATCATGTCTCTCCAATATACATAATGTACATAGAAATATATGATTTGTCAAATCCTTTAGATTTTATTTATACAGAGCCTTCATAAATGATTATAAGCCAAGTGACCGTCGAGCTTAGGCAACCAACATTGCAGGTTTGGTACTGGTAAAGAAATTTTTTCTAAAATTACACCAATCAGCAGCTGCTGAAACAGAATGTCATATTTAACGTAATCTTGATCTTGTTGTTTTAAGAATTTTTTATTTTACCGAAATTTAGTTGCCAACGTGAAGGAAATAAAGTTACTGTTCCAAACTGGCCATGTGACTTGTAACCATTTATGAAAGCTTTGTACAACAGAACACATTATGTTAGTTAAAACGTCTTGCGAGTTCTGGAGCATCTCAGAGTTCAATTCTTGGCCCCTTGCTGTTAATTCAATTTATTAATGATCTTAGCCATATAATTTATGTAATTTACTGCTATGAACCGTTTTTTGCAGAATTTTTTTTCTTGTATCCTTAGTAAAAGTTTGAAGGTTGCATCTAAATCTATCTGAATGTAATGTCCTTAGTTTTTCGAATAAACTGTTTCTCTGTAATTCCATTATAATATTGGTAATGGTGTATTATCCTTATGTAATTCGTGTAGAACTTCGATACAAAACTTTATTTTCAGAAAAAAAATGCTTTGAAATTTTAGGAACTGTAATCAATTTACTAATATTAATGCTATAAGAATTTTATATTTAGATATTATGCATCAAGACTGGAATATGCAGCACTGACCTGGTAACAACCCTGTGTAGTGTTACTAGCTCGTGACTGACTCCAAGATTTGCTTTTGAATATTATATTTATGAAAAATGTATACAGGGTGTTTCTAAAATAGGGTTCCAAACTTCTGCTGCGTTTATAACTCATTAAAATAAGCCAAAAAGTTCCTATTAACATGTGCCCTAAAACGCACCCTTAGGAAGTTATATGCCCTTAAAAGGGCTCAAACAAAACTGTTTTTTTATACTTAAATTTTCTACTCACCACTTTTACTAATTAAACACTGCAAAGCTCTGTTGACAGTTTATCAATAACTTAAATTGTTAAGCGTTGTGGCAACGTCAGTCTTTTATTTGCCATGGTAAACAGATCTTTGTAATTTTTGGCCTAATAACTTAAAGAGCAGAGTAATTTTCAAACTCAATTTACTCGAAAACCATTGGAAATATCGATGTCGACAAAGATAATATTTTTTACGTAAAATTGTTAAGATTTTATAAATTTGTAGAGAAAATTGTAAAAAAAATTGAAAAAAAAATACGGGCCGAAAATCCCCTTCACCAACCTAAATGGGACGCATATGATTTGCATGTCGAAAAACGGAGTAGCCCATGTTATTTAACGTAAAAAGTTATGTAAGACCCATAATTTTTTTTCTGTTTATTTGCGACCGTTTTGTCAATAACAGAAAAAAAAACCAGTTTTGTTTGAGCCCTTTTAAGGGCATATAACTTCCTAAGGGTGCGTTTTAGGGCAGATGTTAATATGAACTTTTTGGCTTATTTTAATGAGTTATAAACGCAGCAGAAGTTTGGAACCCTATTTTAAAAACACCCTGTATATTCAAAAATGTACATCAAACACTATTTTCGACGTAGTCGTCTTTAACCTCAATGCACTTTGTGAGATGAGTTTTCTGATACCTTCGTCCAAAAAATCTCCCGCCGCCTCTCGGGTCCATTGTTTCACCTCATTGTCAGTAGAAAACCTTTTGCAACACATAAACACCTTCAGAGAAGAGAAAAGATGAAAATCAAAAGGCGCCAGATCAGGGTTGCGAACGAGATAGTTGATGATATTTCAACCGAAGGAATTTAAGAGTTGCTTTGTGGCATTGGCTCCGTAGTGTTTTCAAGGTTTCACACTACCGTGCGGCATTAATTGTTTCGGCCTGTGGTAAAAAGTCGATGAGGAGAATCCCTTCACGGGCTCAAAACGCAGTTGCCATGATTTTTCTTCTTTGAGCAACATGAACATTCGTTATGCCAGCTTTATACTTACGACGCCACTTGTATATATTAGTACTATTCATCACACCATCCCCATAAACATCTTTTCCCTTTGCAAGAAGATACCGGAGTACGCTCATTTCGCAACTGGTAGTATTCGGAATAGCGGCATTCATTATAACGTGCCACTACAACAATAGTTCTCAACTGAGACGTGTTCTGCTTCCAACACTTCCAACGCCTTAGCCTTGAATGTAGTGTTGCCAATTTTAATGATAACAAAAACCGCAGAGCAGAAACTCAGTACTCTTACTTCAAGAAACAGCGCAACCTTTCTATGTTTAGACTTTATTACCATCGCCATACAGGGTGTTTTGGAAAAAGATAGGTACCATAAATTCGGGAGTTCATAGAAAATCAAAAAATAAGACTCCTTGTGGACTAAGAGTCTATGTCTTATATTTTTGACATACGGTTTCTTAAAATCAAGTTTTAGTCATATCTTTCTCAGTGACATTCTATGACACATATTTTTTGAGGTTAGGTCTTTTAAAGAAAATAAAATTGCATTTTATATGAAAAATACTTTTGTTAAAATCGATCAAATCTCACCGTTTTTGAGAAAGACGCAAAACCTTATCCTGAAGTATGGCGCATCCATTTTCGAACACCTTGTATATTAAGGAGTAGAAGCGGGTGGACTTTGGAGCAGTCAACTGCGTTTTTTTTAAATAATAATATATTTTTTAAATTATAATACATGACATACATTGTAAAAAACCTAACCTCAAAAATGTTATGTCATAAAATGTCACTGGAAATGTTTGTAACTAGCGACCTCTAGCTGATGTTCAAAAACTAAAACGCAGACGTATTTAACACACCGAAAAACGTACCTTACATTGTTTTTTATAAAATATGTACCCTGTATATGTTTTATGATAATTTTAATCGTTTGCATCATAAATGTTATATTTTCATTAGTTCATTAAACAGCGTTATCAAATTAGCTACCCATCATTGTGCCAATTATATTTTACTACATTTTTATTTATTGTTGCAGATATTGTTATCACAACTATAATAATTATTATGTTTGAGATGTTTTATGTATTTACGTGTTACTTTTCCCATATTTTACATACGTCATACAGTGTATTGTTCATTTTTAATTTGCCTGTAAATAGAATTCTGTTGGGCAATAAAGCGCTATTATTATCATGAAAAAGATCTAGAACTACTGTAAACCTTAGGTTGACGTCAGAAAAAAATTTATCACTGAATAATAATATAGTAGGTACTTACGATTGCAAAAGAGACGCCCAAGGCTTACCTGGAAAAGAGAAGTAAACATTATTAAGGAGTGGTGAATAAATTGGGAAGGAAATGAAAATAGCTTTGATTTGAATAATAATTCAATTAAGGATACGCAGGAAAATCGACTCTGGGAGAAAACAAGCAAATTCCGACGTTGTTTATCCGACCCGAAAAAATTTTTTGTACCTAAATAATCCTTAATATTAAAACGAATTAAAGCGCTGAAAATGCCACGAGTTCACCTTATTGGGGATAATGTTCATGTTGGTATGCATCAGTGGCGGCGCATAAGGCGGCGCCAGTGCCTACCTAAAATATTGTAGAAAAAATTGCCATGAACCAACATTTTCGGTAAAATGTCTACTTTCGAATGCCTCTCGCTGTTTCTGGAAACAACAAAATGGCGCCTCAATATAATAATAATAATAATAATAATAATAATAATAATAATAATAATAATAATAATAATAATAATAATAATAATAATAATAATAATAATAATAATAATAATAATAATATCTCTACTCCTCATTCTAACTACGAGAATTAGCCCATAAATCGGAGACTTGTGCGGGAGAGGAGGCGGCATATTATTATTAGGCAGGCCGCATTTGCGCCCAGGAACGACTTATGTTGGTAGGCCCTAACCACCATTCAGTGCAGAAATGAGGGAAACCTGGAAAACCTCATTAATTTAGGGGGGTGGTCAAATGCCAACTGCTGTCAATCTCTCACATTGACCCAAGCCAACATTCTTCCACCCTACCATACATGCACAAGGGTGCCAATCCTCCGTACAAGCATAGCTAATATACGGTCTACCAGCCGCGGGAATCGAACCCGAGCAGAAATTTGCACACGATTAAAGCACTGACGCCTTAAACCGTGCGGCTATCGACCGACACTGGCGGTTACAAACTGAAAAACAATCAAATTTAAAAAAAAATTAATTATTAATGGTAATGTGAGTTTTAAAAGCTTAAAAAATTAACAAAAACGCCATATAAAGTAAATGTTAAGGGTACCAATGATTAGACAGGCACATAAAAAAAGATGTCAAGACCCAGTGGGTAGACCCCCCTACTCCGTGTTTGAGGTCGCTGAAATCGGATATGACCATTAAAAAAAAATTAATTAGCCATTTCCCCGTTACCACCCCCCTAACACCACCTTCTGGGAATTGAAACGTCAATTCTCATACTAAGTCGAGTAGGGTGAGTATTCCTATATTTTCTGGGATACTAAGAATGAAGAAGACTACCAAAAATGGATTAGACCCCACTGTCTCTTTACTACCCCCATACACCCCTTTATGGGGGTTGAAGTGTCAATTTTCATACAAAGTCGAGTGGGTTGTGTATGTCTACGTGTTCTAGGCTGCTGAAAACAAATGTGGGTGGCAAAGGATGCTGAGGTTGACGAGGGGGTTGGATTCATTTCACAGGCACACAAAAAAAATGTCAAGACGCAGAAGATAGACCCCCTACCCCTCCGTTTTTTGGGTTGCAGAAACCGAATATGACCAAAAAAAAATAAATTAACTAGCCATTTCCCCGTTACCGCCCCACCCCGACTTTCAAAAATGAATTAGACCCCCTCGTTACCTCCTAATATCTCTTTACCGCCCCCATACACCCCTTTCTGGGAGTTGAAATGTCAATTCTCATTCAAAGTCGAGCAGGGTGTGTATTCCTCTGTTTTCTGGGCCACTAAGAACGGAGAAGACTACCAAAAATGAATTAGACGCCTTCGTTGCTCCTAGCGTCACTTTACCACCTCCGTATACCCCTTTATGGGGGTTGAAGTGTCAATTTTCATACAAAGTCGAGTGGGTTGCCTACTCTTTCTAGGCTGCTGAAAACAAAGGAGACTACCGAAAATGAATCCAACCCCCTCGCCAACTTTCAGCACCCTTTGCCATGCCTCGTAGTGGCCCAGAAAACAAAGGAATACTCACCCCACTCGACTGAATTAACATTTCAACTCCCAGAAGGGGGTGTATGGGGGTGGTAACGGGGAAATGGCTAGTTCATTTTTTTCTATAGTCATATTCGGTTTCAGCGACCCCAAAAACGGATGGCTAGGGAGTCTACCCTCTGGGTCTTGAGATTTTTTTTGTGTACCTGTGTTATTTTTTTAAATACGTATCATGGCGGATCCAATATGGCGTATAAAATGGAAAATATTCTATAAATTGCTAAAAATGCCCATTTTTGCCATGTCTGTAGTAAATTATCACTCTTCATTGTTGTATTACATTTGCTGATGCATAGGAAGATGTCGGGGATATGCAGTGCGCGTATGTAGGCCTCTAGTGCCTGGCTTAAAAGGGCTTTATTGAGCTTTAGGAAACGAATTAGTGAATGCCTAGTATTGCTAGGGACGCATGAGTATAGAAAATTTAGGGTCGCGTACTTACCCTGGCCAGATAGGTACATGGCTTACATGGCTAATTAAATGTAAATGCCGCGGGTAGACGATCAGTTGCATTGGGGCAAATACGCTGTTCCACTCTGGTTTGACGGAGCGCTCTCGGCGTCTCCGGTAAAATGGCACGTTTCAAAAGTCTGCCGCTTCGTGACATCTTCCCTCTATGGCCCCTCCGAATTTTCTGAGATTTCATGCCCATCGGTATTAAAGAATGGTAGCAGGTCCTTATGTTTAGGCCCAATTGTCGTCGCATTCGGCATATTTTGGGTTTTCCGAAATAGGGCCAAAATTGGAGTAGGATGTGTATTCGGGCTGCCTAAGATGGGGATTGCTGCGCTGCAGCGGTCAGACCTTCGTAGAGCGGATTTTGGGACGGAAAAATTGGAAAGATGCGTGAAAATTTCCCAACCATGGTTGAAAAATTGGAACGTGATGGTATGAGTCAATTAGGAAAAATTAAGGAAAACGTTAAATCCTTGTTTCTAGTTTAGCATTACTAATAGCGACTCGCCTCAGTTTTGGAGGTGATGTTCACAGCAAGGTACTGAACCGTGGTTGATAGGTTCGGAAGAAACCGTATGACTCAAGGGGCTGAAAAGTTGGAAAACGTAGAATCCATGTTTTCACGTATAACGGCTTCACTTGCCATACGATTCGTCTCACCTTTGGATGGAACCTTCACAGTAAGACGTAGTAGTATGCTGCATTTTATTTTGAGTGGAATCGCATGAGCGGTTTGCTTGTAATGTTGAGAAGCGTCTAGGGACCCATTGGAAACATCAGTAAAATCGGTAATGGATATTTCTGAATATCGTCCTGGAGCACGCCGGGCTTCGTCCTCGGGTAGCGGTCCTCACTGCAGTTGACAAACTCGTTGTTGGCTGGCCCGGGCGACATCAGTTGCGTCGATAGGAGTATTGGAAATATCCGTGAAAACCATACGATTTCACGAAGTCATCCTTAAAGCGATTCATCTTCGACGGCGGCATCTGCAACGTGGTGCAGAGCCGTGGTTTGTTAGTCCGGACAACATCGGTTACGATGGCGGGTTTTGAACCATGGTGGAATGGCACGCCATCAGCGGCTGTGACGACGGAATCCCAAACCATTGGGGTATGGCAGAACGTCTTCGGTTGCGATGCCGACGTATTCGGAAGTGAGGCGAAATTGGGTAGACGGACACATAGGGAGGTGGATACCATCGGTATCGTCCCAGACGTGGTCTGGGCAGATAACTTGGGACGTTTCCTGAGGTAGTCGAATCTTCGTTTTTTGCTCGAAACGAGTATTACGACAGAGATAATATTTAATGAAAATTTGAAAATAATTAAATATGGCCGACTAAAGATAGTGCCTTCAAACATATTGTGCAAAACCATACTTATCGTATCAACTTCGACGTCACCTGTTACGTGGGTGTTGTATAATAATGAAAACATAATATTGACAGTTGGTAGAAGGAAGCACAAAAACAAGCGCTTAGGTGGGGAATTCTGAAAGGAAGTCTAAGTAGTTGAGTTGAAAACAGCGCAGAGTGAAAAGTAAGACGATCGGTGTACGGTGAAAATATATAAGTAGTGAAAAATTAAAGTGTTTAACCCGTATTAATTAGCAGGTAATTATTCTCTAAGTACTTTGTTGTTAATTGTTCTATGTAATCTTATGATTGTGATGGTTCATGATAATAATTCTGTGAATGTTTAGCCTTCATTTTTTTATGTTGACGGATATATATTTTTTTCTAAGGTAAAATTATTACAATTATTATTAGCGATTGCTTATCATTTATTACCTGTTAAAATATGTATATATTGTCGTGACTGCCCAGATATTGCAATAACAACTCCTTTGTTTCACATCTAACTTGTTTTTTCATGATTACATTGTTCGAAAAACAAATAATAAAGCGTCCCGATATTCAGGTTCCCGCCAATAAGATAAGAACAGAAACGTCTGGATCCAAGAAATGGGCGAAGTGTTGAATTCAGGAGAGACCCCCAAAAACCAGGCAGTTTTTCCTTAGGTTCCACATTGAGGAGTCGACTTAGTTTTAGAGTCTCGGGTTAATTTAATAATGGATAAAGTCATTCCAAATTTTGCTGTGGATCGCGCATTCCCTGAATATCGGTGTGCTGTCGCGTGTCAATAAATTAATTAATAACGTTGTTCGAGCCCGTTGTGTCGTTATTTTGTTTGTTTGTTTTGTTTTTCTTGTTATTAAAACCCCTCCTGGAAGTTTTGGTGTTTCTTTCTTGTTCTTCCAACTTAAGTGTCACCCTATACAATCAACTACCGGATTACCTTGTACATGAGCGACAAGAGTCTGGTATTCATTCTAAGTTCCCACGTATTAATTAAAGCATAGTGATAATTATAAACTCCCTTTCGAGAATTGAATGGTAAACTGTTTTGAAATCCAGACTCGTTATGATACTGATCATAACGATATGTAGATAAATAAATAAATAATCCCTCAAGTTACACTGTTCTATTAAATTATTTTCCATCGCAGGTTGGCTGTCCAACAGTTGACTTAAAAAGAAAACAACTGGTAGTGCACTGATACAACTGACCACGTTAATTCTGGGTCGAATAAATCTAACTGAAACTAAACTATTTATGTATTTAATAAAAAAGAATTTCAGATTCGTATTAGGGGAACAAATACTATTACCACTAAAAAAAACTGACCCCTCACTTAAATTTACACCGTGTACATTACCACGAGTCGCCACTGGTACGCATTTGTTTATCCCAAGCCATTAAAAACGATGACTGGATACGCGCGCACCTTTCATTCAATGGAAATTTCGTCCTTGCTGCGTAAAAACTCGCCTACTTCTCATCATCGCAGTTAAATGAAATAATAAATTAACCCGACAGAATGGCTAATCCTGCCCTGCACGAACGCTTCGTCGTCGCAAACAACCGCTTTAATTACATCACCTAATTACCCTGCTATAATTACAAAGCAAATGTGATTATATTTAGTTGTGTTTGTATAACATAAGGGACGAAACGTAAATATTTAATGGAATTCATGGGGCATGTTTCAGACACAATTAGCGTGGTTGTACAGTCGTACCAACTGGGTGCGGTGTCGAATTTATTGGCCGATTATCGTGTTTGTTCTAATACTGCTCTGTGTAAGGCGATTCCGTAATTGCCGCACCCTTTTGAGAGTAGAAATTGAAACCGACTTTTATCCGGAAAGGTACCACAATATTCGTGCAGATGTCGCTGTACAATAGTACATTAGGTATTAAGGTCAGTAAGTGTTGTTTACTTGTTGAGGATATGTTAAAAGTCGAGATCTCCAAAATGTCCTAAATCAGTAGAACACTTATTGACTGCAGTGCTTATGGTGTTTCTTGCACGCTGAAATATCGAATAAATTTAATTAAAACTAAAAAATTTGATATTTCAAAGATATACAGGGTGTTACAAATTAGTAGGTCATGCAGTTAACCGCATAATCTTTGGACTAAAATTTTTAGTCCAAAGAATATGCGGTTAACTGCATGACCTACTAAACTAAAATAATGGGACTTTTCTTATGTCACTTTTAATATCAGGCCCCTATTTTCAAAATACAGGGTGTCAAAATTAAAATTTGAAAAATGATTTTTATTGATAACTCCTGTGATTGAAGAGATATTTATTTGAAATTTAGCACATATTTTGACCTTCAGTCGGCACACTTTTTGTGTCATTTTGGTTTAAAATATAAAAGCCCGAACGGAGGGGAGGGGGGTTGCTTTCTAAAGACTAATTCAGCGATATAAGGTTATACCTACTTTTTGTCATAGTTGTCAAAAAAATGTAAAAAATTGTCTATTTCAAACAATCATAGTCTCTTCTGTACTTTAAAAAACGTACCTACTCTTTATTAATCTATTTCTACTTACTTTAAAACTTTTTTTTTCTCAAAAAAAATAACACATCGATAAACATATAAAATTCACCAGAGTACCTTAGGTATAACGTGAATCGTTTTAGTTCCAATTCATTCGTTTTTCAATTATTTTGAAAAATGGTTGCCCATTTAAGCGAAAACAGAGAATTTAAATTTTAATTATGATTTGAAGCGGAGCTAAAATCCGTAGTCAGCAGGAGGTATGTGACTTATTTCACCATAAGTATCTAGACCAGAGAATTAGTCGAGCTACAATGAAAAAAAGTTTGAAGAAACCGGAAGTATAAAAGATTTACCTGGATCAAGAAGGCGAAGAACGGTAAGAGAAAATAACCGTCAAAATGTGATGCTCGCCGTTACTGAAAATTCTCACTCATCCATTAGATCTATCTCAGCCAGCTTCAACTCGTCGAATTCCTCAGTTCACAGAAGTCTGAAGTCTCAAAAGTTAAAGTTAACGTCTTATAAGAACTATGGTCAGATGACATAGACAGAAGAGTACAGTTTTGCGAGGAAATTAGAAATCTATTTGACAGACAACTCAACTTAAATAATCACGTAATTTTCAATGACGAAGCAACTTTTTGCTTAAACGGAACCGTGAACAGGCAAAATAACGAGCGTTCAAATAAAAACGTGGTCAAGTTGGTTCTGAAAATTTGGACGTAGGGCGTAGCGTATAGCAAATGAATTTAAACGTCATCTGTCAAAGCGCTATATCGCCGCTATCAATTTGAATATTTTCGTTTTAAAAAGCGTTTAAAATGGTGTTTTCTCAAGAACAAAAAGTGTTTATCATAGAGTCCTACTTTAGAAATGGACGCAAGATTGATGGAATATGGAAGTATTCTATTGAGGACTGTTTCACAGAATTTCAAAATCAATTTCCCGGCCTTGTTGTTGTTGAGTACAAAATTTTTCAAAGTGCAGTTCAGCGTTGTGTTAATGTTTTTCGTGAAACGGGCAGTGTAACAAGAAAAGAAGGAAGCGGCCGACCTAAAAAGCGGACTGAAGAATTAAAAGAAAATGTCCAACAAATAATGGAAAATGCGCCAAGAACTTCTGTACGTGTTTTATCACAAATGGTGGGAGTATCAGTCGGTACCTGCCACACAGTGTTAAAAAAAGATTTGCGTTTATTCTCCTACCGTTTAACTTGTCAGCAAGAACTTCATGAAGTTGATTTTCAGCGACGGGCTGTATTTTGTGAATGGTTTTTAAACAACTCCGGTGAACTTCATAATATCACCTTTTTTCTGATGAAGCCTGGTTTCATTTAAGTGGTTACGTAAACTCACAGAATATGAGAATGTGGTCTTCTGAAAAACCAGATAACTTTTTTGTCAAGGGCCCTCTACACGCTCAAAAAATTGGAATTTGGTGTGCTCTCAATCGAAGGAGGATTTATGGACCTATTTTTTTTTAATGGTACTCTTACTGTGTAAAGGTATAGAGAAGAAAGTATCGCTCCTTTTGTTAACCAGCTGGAAGAAAACGAAATTACAAACTTTTACTTTCAACAAGATGGCGCAAGGGCACATACGGCAGGCGAGACGATGAATATGTTGAGGGAAGTTTTCCAAAATCGACTAATAAGTCTCAATGCTGAACATGAATTTCCACCGAGGTCATGTGATATTACGCCGTGTGATTTCTTTTTGTGGCCTTACCTTAAAAACACTATTTTTGAACTGCCTATTCCTGATTTAAACCATCTGCAGGCTCGACTTATAGACAAGATTCGTGAAATTAACAATACCCCGAGCATCTTAGAAAATGTCTTTAATTCTTTGAGGAACAGGTGTGAAAAGTGCTTGGAACAAGGAGGGGGACACTTTCAGCAGCTGCTTTAATTTATTGTTATAACAAGGAGGGGGACACTTTCCGCAGCTCCTTTAATTGTTTGTTATTGTTATCACGATTATTCTTTAAAATAAAGTTATATAGTCATTAACGTTATTGAAACTGACAGCTGCTATACAGCTCGTTGAGAAATGAGGTTAAGTTGGTTACTATGAGCTACTCCCTACGTCCAATGTGTCAGAGCCAACTTCGACCACGTTTTTATTTGAACACTCGTTACTAGGTTTTGGAGCCCAGAAAATCCGCATTGGATGCAAGAACATAAACAACGGCCGGAAAAAGTGAATGTTTGGGCTGGAATAGTAGGAAGTCGTATACTGGGACCTTATTTCTTTGAGGGCATTTGGACAGGCAACATTTATTTGCGTTTTCAGCTGTTTCCAGCCCTGGAATAAATTTTTCCTAACCCTAATGAGCATAATATGCCTGTTGGTGATGTCTAGTTCCAATAAAATGGTACCCTTCCACATTTTCGCCTCGATGTAAAAAATTAGGTACCTTAATGAAGTTAGTTTTTCCAAATCGATGGAACGCAGAAAAGGGCCGCTTGAATGGTCACTACGCTCCCCTGACTTAACCCCACTAGTTTTTTTGCGTGGTTATCTAAAAGCAAAGTGTACGTGAACAGACCACTACTGCTACAGACTACACTACACTACAGATACTATCGAAGGACTGAAAAATCGTATCAGAGAAGAAGTTCTAAACATGACACCAAATGTTATTCAAAATGTAATAATTGATAACTTTGAACACCGAACTGGGAATTGTGCGATGGTTAAGGGGGCCATTTTGAACATTTGCTGTAATAAAATAAAAAGTAGTACTAAATTATTGTTTACATTTATTTCATCCATTTTTTGACAACTATGACAATAAAGTAGGTATAACCTTATATGTATAGCTGAATTCATATTTAGAAGGGCCATCTATTTATACTATAAAATATAGAGCATCCTATTAAAAAATATATCGGTAATGTTATAGGTCTGTGAAATATGGCTCAAAAAAATAGAAAATATTGCAGAAAAGTGACAATTTCTATTTACTAATTGTTGTTTCAGCGATTTTTTAAAATTTCAACTGGAAAAAAAAATATGAATTTTGTTCCTTCATTTTGGGACACAGTGTAGTTTGAATTATGTAAATATTTTAATATTACTATTAGAATGTATTTTTTATCAACATATAAAATCTTATAGCTTTATGCTATGTTAATTTGTGTATTTACCAGAAATAATTGTACATAATATTATATTGTAAATATGTCCGTTGGTGTATCAGTTACACAGACGAGCTGGCGAAGTAAGAAGAGCGCCAGAAGAAAGAGCTCTAGCCGGCGGGTCCCAGCTAGGACAGGAGGAGGCCCCACGAGGTGATCGCATCCGACCGCGCTGGCGGTCCAGAATGACGGGGAATGGGCCTACCTCTACGAGGCGTTCGGGCCTACAGCGATGAAGTGGGTAAAGAGCGATAATCCCGCTACACCCCGCTCCATCCGTGGTCATTTTCCTGTCAAGGATATTGGCGCGAGGTGTATCAGTTGGGACTCATCACAAAACATTAGAATGTAGCTGTATATGCATTCCTATAAGGTTTCTGTTGTGCAATAGTTATTATTACATCCGACTGATCCCAACCAACGAGTACAGTTGTTATTGTTAATGGTTTAATGAACATATAAACGACCATAATTTTTTAGACCTAACGTTTTATTCGGCTGAAACATGGGTTATGTAAATAGTCAGAATTATTAAAATTGGGCTTCAAAAACCCTCAATAATTTATTGAAACATCATTACATCCCCAGAAGTAGATATCTGGGTAGCAGTTTCAAGAAGATGGATAATATTTTTTCCGAGCACGATACCGTAATTAATGGAATTAATACATGACGATCTGATGACGCATCAGAAACTATACGACATCTTCAGAAATTGTATGGTGACAGATTGATTACTAGGGGTTTGTGGCCTGCTCGAAGCCCTGTTTCTCACACCTTTAGATTTGTATCTGTTTGGCCATATCAGAAATAAGATATTTAAACATCCTCTCACTTGCATATCTGGAAGCAGCAATTGAACCTGAAATAAACATTATAACTCCAAATGAACTTGAACACATTTTTTAGTGCATGAAACGCAGAGTAAATTTTTGTTTGGAAAATGAAGGTGGTCATTTTGAATATCGATTATAAATTTAATTAATATAATAAATATTTGTTAGCTGAGTAAGAAACTGTGTTTATCTTAGCATTGTAAGGTAAATTAATTTACTTATATTTAAATATTGAAAAAAAGAAAAAATAAGACAAACTGTTTGTATTTTATTAACATTATACATTACCTCTGAAAGAACTACAAAGAGCCTACATTTTTTAAAGGATAACCTTCAATCAAAAAATGCTTTTTCAATATGGAGTGGGATAAAAATTCAAAATATCTATAGGGGATATTTTTATTTTTTAGTAGTAAAAATCTAAAGAATGATTTTTCTCTATTTAAAAAGAAACATATTATTTTGCAGATTAAAGTTCAAAGTTTGTAAAGAAATGTAAAATGTACTCTACTATACTCTGTTTGGAAATGAAAGAGAGTAATAAAACCCCGAGATAAGAACCGGCCATGGGCGTGGTAATATTTCGTTTCAAGTAATTATCGGGTAACACTAATGCTAACAAAAATGACAGGGATTGGAAAATCGACTATCTACAGACTTTTAAAGGAAACAAAAAATGAACAAGATACTGTAAATCCCCCAAAATCATCTACAGGGAGGTCAAAAGTCGTTATAGATGATTTCTTCAAAAATGTCATTCGCAGAAAAGTACACTCATTTTATTTTAAAAAAGAAATACCAACGCTAAACAAAATTTTAAGTGAACTTTCAGAGGACAACGATTTGCCAAAAATCAGTAGAAGCAAATTATGGGCCGTCTTACGAGAGTTGAATTTTTGCTGGGAAAAGCAGAACAGGAAGTCAGTTCTTATCGATAAAGATGAAATTATTTGTTGGCGAAGATCCTACTTAAGATCAATTAGAAAATTCCGTGACGAAGGGAGGAATATTTATTATCTAGACGAAACTTGGGTCAACGAGGGATATACTGTAACAAAAGTATGGCAAGATAAAAATGTAAAAAGTTTTCGACAAGCATTTTTGGATGGACTTTCAACAGGGTTCAAGGCACCTTCAGGTAAAGGGCGAAGATTAATAGTGACACATATAGGTAGTGCCAGTGGTTTTGTAGATGGCGGTTTACTTTTATTTGAATCTAAAAATACAGGTGACTATCACGAAGACATGAACGCAGATGTTTTCGAAGAGTATTTTACACAGATGTTGGATCTTATTCCTCCGGGGTCTGTAATTGTCATGGATAATGCCAGTTACCATTCACGGCAGACCGAGCGGACGCCTACGACTGCTTGGAGGAAAGCCGATATAATTCAATGGTTATCCGGAAAAAACATTTCTTTTGAAACAAATATGGTGAAAAAGGAACTTTTGACACTTGTCAATCTTAATAAAGATCAGAAAAAATATGTTATCGATGAAATGGCAACAAATCGCCAAATAACGGTACTACGGTTACCACCTTATCACTGTGAACTTAACCCAATCGAATTAGTCTGGGCGCAGGTAAAAGGAGATGTAGCGCGAAATAATACGACGTTTAAATTAAGTGACGTGAAAATTTTGTTAAAAAATTCCTTGGAACGAGTAACTGCAGATAACTGGCAAAGATGTATACATCATGTACAAAAAGAAGAGGAGAAAATGTGGGAACTCGATAATTTAATTGACGTTACTGTGGAACCTATCGTTATCAATCTAGGAGACGAAGATAATTCATCAGAATATTCAGAGGATGAATTTTAATATACCTACTTTTTTATTTTCTTTATTGTACATTTATACAACACTACATTTACTCACCATAATTTGAATTTTCAAAATACATATATTTTTGTGTGGAATAAAAGTCTATTCATTAAATTTAAATAAATATTTTGATAATAATATTGAATAATTTTATTTGAATTACTAAAAACCCTCTTAACCCGGTTATGATGCTTAAAGTAGCCTCATGTTTTGAAATGCTGTTTTTATATTGTTTACTTATAAGAGAAGTGGACCGAGAAATTGAAGCGGCATAGACAAAGACGGATTGTCGGGGATTAAATTTTAGCTACCTGCTCCAATTTAGTACAGTCCGATCGCACAAAGTTTTTTTAAAAGTACACCTCATCCTATATCGATAATACATAATATAAAAATATTGAACTACATTTATTTACGATTTGCATACATAATAAGCTTTTATTACTCTTTTTCACTTCTAAACAGACTATAGTCTATCGTATGTCTTTGAGGATTTTTGTATTAATCATTGACTACATTGTAAGTCTGCTTGCCTGCTTAACAGTCGCGGTCACGTGGGACTCGAGCATTTATGAAGGCACTTTACTTGTATAGAATTAATAGATTTATACCTTTAATATTTTGTAATAATGATATTTCGTTCATATGCAACTTTTATGACTACAAGGACGAAATTATCCCATTATGCATGCTCTTTATTTTTTAAATACTAATTATTCTTCTAGCAACTGATTTTAATGGGATATATACAAATTTCAGATTTATGGGAAGCGTTAGCCGAACCACCCCGTGCGTGAGCCGCATTAAAGAAGAATAAATCAAAAAGAAACACGGGCGAGACGTTATGTGAACATACGACTTAATATAAAAACTTTTTCCATTCCCGTCCGTCGTCCTTTTTCCGTGTTACGCCTCCCATACATCACTTTCGCTGTATTTTATTCCTCAGATACAACTCGTCCCGTATTCAATCTTCGCGTGCCGAAGGTGGTTCCGGTTTGCGCCTAGAAAAATTGTTCCGGAATTCGTTTCGGAGTTAGATGTATAAAGGGGACGTTCTAAGGGAGACGAAGGAAACTTTGCATGGACTAAAAGGGTTGGCGGACGTTACGGGCATATGGGCGTGTGCCCGAGACGCCTCCAAACTCCGTCGAACAAACTTTGGACTGTTCCTTGCAGTTTGAGTTTATTGTATATTACAACGAGTAGTGAGTATGACAAAAAGAGAACAGGCGGTAGATATTTCACAGTACAAACAAATGATAAATGCTCCAATTCCGTGACATTTCATTTGTAGGAAGTTTTGTCCGTTATCTGTTACAATAATATAAAGTTCACCCTATAATTTAGAGTTAGAGTTTATTGTATATTAAGATACTTTTCACTATATTTAATGAGATAGGGAAAGTAGATATTCCACACAACAAACAAATGTTAAAAGTTTCAATTCCATTATGTTTCATTAGTAGAAAATTCTAACTATATGTTACAATAAATTTATTAAAAAGGAATGGAATGGATATTATACGGTTTGGTTTAGCGGCAAAATTATAAATAAAATTAAAAAAAGATGGGGTAAATATAAATCTACAAATAATCATCAATGGATGATTACAACAGATTTAGAGATATAACTGAAGTTAAATATTGCATTAGTTTAGCATTTAAAAATTATCAAAATTCAATGGTCAATGATCTGTCTCCAAATCCTAAAAGATTTTGGTCTCATATTAATACAAAAGTCTAATTCTACCTCTATTCCATCCTGTATGAATTATAATAGTATTCAATTAAATAATCCTTCTGATATTGTCAATGCTTTTGCCAATTATTTTTCTGATTCATTTTTACCTAATCACAAATTTAATAGTGTACGCCCACATTGCCCTCTGTTGGATCTACTACTCTTTGTGTTTTTGAGGTTACCGAAGATGACATAATAAATGCAATTAAGAGAATGAAGGGTAATTTTACAATTGGACCTGATTTAATTCCTGCATTTTTAATAAAAGACTGTAAAACAATTTTTGCAAACCCTTTAAAAGTCATATTCAATTCTATAATTACATGTAAAGAATATTCACAAGTATGGAAAGAGTCGCGAATATGCCCCGTTTATAAAAAAGCTACTAAGAACGACATAACTAACTACCGTCCCATAGCTATTATAAGTAACTTCTCAAAAATCCTAGAAATAATTTTACACAATTGACTTGAAAAATCAATATCTCCGTACCAACATGAATTTATGAGTGGTCGTTCAACTACCTCAAATCTAGTTGAAATAACCCAATATATTACTGAAGCTCTGGATGCAAGAAAGACGCGGTTTAAGGCGTCAATACTTAAATCGATGTGTGCTATCTGCCCGGGTTCGAATCCCGCGGCCGGTAGACCGTAGATTAGCTATTCTTGTACGGAGGATTGGCACCCTCTGTGCAGGTATGGTAGGCTGGCTTGGGTCAATGTGAGAGATTGACACCGGTTGGCATTTGATCACCCCCCTAATTAATGAAATTTTCCAGGTTTCCCTCATTCCTGCATTAAATGGTGGTTAGGGCCTACCAACATAAGTCGTTCCTGAGCGCAAATGCGGCCTGCTTAATAATAATATGCCGCCTCCTCTCCCGCACAAGTCTCCGACTTCTGGGCTAATTCTCGTAGTTAGAATGAGGAGTAGAGATATTATTATTATTAAGAGGTCAGGTTGATCTTGCGTATACTGATTTTTCCAGATCGATCGGCTTGATCATAACTTAATTAACATTGAAATTGGAGTCATATGGTATCTCTCCTGCTCTGTTACCTCTCTATAAATCTTATTTTAGTAATAGATACCAATTTGTGCAGTATCGTGGTTTTCAACCATGCAAATTCCATAAATCTTCAGGAGTTCCGTAAGGGTCAATCCTGGTACCACTGTTATTTATTATTTTTATTAATGACTTAACTGAATGCCTCGATATCAATTATTTACTGCATGCGGACGATCTGAAATTGTTCTTGGAAGTTAATTCTTCTACTGATTGTACAAGATAATCTTGACAGGTTGCACAGTTGGTGTTCGCGTCTTACAGTCGACGCAAAACTAATGTAATCTCTTAAGCTTTATTTTGCTTAATTCTAAATACTTTTCAGAATGTAAATGTTCTAAATATATTGCGTGCAGCATTTGTGCGTTGAAAACTGAATATGCATCGATTGTTTGGAGTCCCATTTATAATGTATAATATGCAATTAGACAAAATACAACGGAGATTTTTAAAAACTATTCATTTTATTAATTATGGATTTCATTCTCCCCGTGGTACACCTCAGGAATTATTGCTTTCTTGTTTTAATTTTAATAGTCCGTAGACGAATTATGTTGTCAATTATATTCCTTTTTAAAATTATAAATAATACTTTACATATAGATTCGCTAGTTTCAAGACTTACTTCTAGGTTTCATTCTGCTTTATAATTACCCACACCTCGTACTAATTTACTAATAGCATCTCCCCTATACCAAATGATATCCAATTATCAAAAGTATGAAGATTGGCTTGATATATTTTCCCATTCTATGAAAAACATAAAAAAGTTGTTTGACTACTAAATGTAATTGTTATCTTGTACATGTTACTAAGCTTATTTGTTTTATTTGTCTGTTATTGTTTACTCTTAAGTTCTTTTGTCTGGATTTTATATTTTAATAGCTATTTTGTGTAGTACATATATTTGTATATTTAATGTTAGTTTGTCTATTTTCTTTTTAAATTTAGTTAACGTTTTCTAAATAAATAAAAAAATTATGTCAGGTTCACCCTGTCCTTTAGAGTTAAAGTTTATTGGGTATTAAAAAGTGTAGTAATATAATTTTTATTATGTATGAAAAGTAGTATTTGGCAGAACAAACAATAGTTAAAAGTTTCAGTTCCACTACATTTCATTACTAGAAAGTTTTGTCAGCTACCTGTTACAATAATTTAAGTCATTCTAGTTATATTGTTGCATTTTAGAAAATATAGTAACATAATAAATGAGGTGTGGAAAGTAAATATTTCACAGTACAAACAACTGCTAAAAATTAGTAAGATGTTAGGAAATTAGAGAGTTATGGATTAGTGAGAAATTATGGAAATTACTTATTTGTTACACTAATATAATGGTTCACCCTGTTCTTAGAGCTTAAGTTTACTAGATATTAAAAAGTGTAGTAACAATGTAAAATAGCTATGGAAAGCAGATATTTCACATATGTTAAATGTTCCAATTCCATTACATTTAATAGGTAGAAAATATTGTGCTTAATTTGTTACAATAATATCAGCCTCGCCATGTTCTTTAAAATTAGAGTTTATTGCATACTAAAAATTGTAGTAATATAATAAAAAAAGTATGGAAAACAGATATTGCACACGACAAATAGATGTTAAAATTACAATAATTAGTAGATTATATTTAATTAAAGGAAAGTTTTGTCCGTTATCTGTTGTAACAATATGAAGTTTCCCATGTTTAGAATTAATTTATTGCACATTAAGGAGTGTTGTATTATAACAAAAGAAGTTCTAGATATTTCATAGTAGAAACAAATATTGACTGTTCGAATTCCATAACAAGTAACTATTAGAAAGTTTTATCCAATTCTGTTACAATAATATCGGGTTCATCCTATTCTTTCAAGTTAGAGTTTATTACATACCAAACTAAATGAAATGTAAACATTTTGCACTCCAAACAACCGTTAAAGTTATCAATTCTCCCGCATTTCGTTGATAGCTATTCTTTTCATATATTCTCCAGAAGAACACCTGGTATGTAACTACACTATTTTAAGTTATGTTCCATCGGTTCAATAAACAGACAGACGTCACAGAACCTTTTCACTTCCCCAAGGAATACACTATGCCTTCGGAACTAGGCCCCAGGTATCTCCATGCTATCACATGTTGGTTAATTGTTCAGGGAAGTCTCAAAAGGCAAGGGGTCAGTGTCTTGGCTTACCCCGCAATATCTTGATCCAAGGCAGTTTCTGGACTTTTCAGTGGGAGGCTCACGATTCACGGCACACGCGAAGCTACACTTCGAAGCGAGTGGACTCTCTCTACGGATATGATTCAAACCATAAACTTAATATAGACATTACAGGGTTATAATGAACTTATATCAAATATTTTTGCTAAATGTACCTTATGTCAAAATGAGGTAAATACACGGATTTGTGTTGAGTAACATGTAATTTTAAAATCTGACTTACCTCAACATTGCAGGGAGCTACCTTTTGAGAACTGATTTTCATAGAAGATGTCCGATTTATGCACCATTTGCTTGCACACAAGTTTCAGCGCGACGTATCCAATTCGCTCGCATGCGTTGCAACATTGCCACGTCCTCTCGAATCGTATTACAAGCTACGGCCATACGATGTTGCAGTTGGTCAATGTCACGAACTTCCAAGACACAACACTTTTCACATATCCCCACAAAAAGAGGTCCGGGGACCGGGGGCATCTAACTAGGTTGCGGCGACCTATCTAGCGATCGGGAAAAGTAATGTTACAGTAGTCACATATTTTTCCTAACATTTATTGGCACGTCTTCCAAAAACTCCGGCAAGCGATTTTGCAAGAAATCTAGATATGAAGCACCGACTATGCGTCTAGGCAATTCAAAAAGTCCTATTAAAGTGTCATTAACGATACCAGCCCACATGTTCACTGAAAACTGTTGCTGAAAGGCACCGCGACGTATTTCGTATGGATTTTCGATAGTCCATTGTTTAGTATTGTGGACGTTACGTATACCATTTCGACTGAAACATGCTTCATTTGTAACAAGTATTTGCGCTGTAAATTGAGGATTTCTTGCATGTTCCTGGAGCAACCATTTGCAAAAACGTTAACGTAGTGGAAAATCCTCAGTAGCAAGCGCTTGAAAACTTTGAATATCAAATGGGTACAACTGAGCTTCTCATAAAGTCTGCCACACAATAGGATGCGAAATATTTACTTGCTGTGATTTCTGGTGCTACGTGCCGATCTTCTTCAACGAGATCTAAAATCATCTCCTCGATATTTAAGATTCTTAGTGGTCGCCCTAGGCCATCGTCGCGACCTCGATGTGGTTGTATTTCACTGGTGTCCAAAACTCTTTGCGCTAAACACTTGACAAGCTCTGTGGGCATTTTCGTTTGCTTCGACTTAAATTATGAGGATATCATAATATACGCGATTGCTAAATAAATG
Organism: Anoplophora glabripennis; assembly: GCF_000390285.2. NCBI lineage: Eukaryota > Metazoa > Arthropoda > Insecta > Coleoptera > Cerambycidae > Anoplophora > Anoplophora glabripennis. The sequence goes on from NW_019416879.1 coordinate 39,252, forward strand.
CGCCATTTTCAAAAGAAATACGGAAATACGGCTATTAAATGTACTCTGGAAAACAGCACAGCAATCACTATAACAATGTATTACAAACTGAGTTTCGAATACAGTCTGGCTTTATAAGAAAACTACAAACTCGTAAAAAGTGTTACAGAATTGTTTGTAAGTACTCGCCGCGATAAAATACATGTATTTCAGCAGTTCCAAAACTGTTTTAATCACATTTTTAATTAGCTTTTTTCTCTATGGCTTTAAACTTCCGATACAAGTTTGCGACATCAGTTAACACAGTTTTTGCTCCCTTTTCACCCCTTGAAATTTTTGACATAAGTTCATTAACACCCTGTATATTTCACATTTACGATACCAGTTGCACACCAGAGCATATCCGAGCTGTAGTTTGCAGAAGTGGGATAATAATACAGTTTGTGGATATAATTTAGTATTTACATCTCATAGCACATTTCCCTCTTTGCAATTTAAAAAGTAAGTAGTTTTTTCAGACAATGTCAATATCTTCCAGTAATTGCATGTATTTACTCCTTTGTTCATTAAACTAGAACGTAAAAGGTGAAAAAGCCAGACGAAATAACAATGTAATTACTTCCAAGAGTAGACTGTTATGCTACCCAGATAGTAGTCGTCTGAGTAAAGTTCGAGTTTAATATTGTCGTTCTTATGCAAACATCGTATGCGATGAAGAGGCACAAGCCCAGCTCGAGAGCTTGGAAATGTTATAGATATATGTAGGCGATATTCTCGAGATACATAGTAGAATTTAATTTCCTCAGAAAAGGAAAAAACAATGATGAAATACAAGGTCGCTGAAATGTATAGAAGCGGCCGATTATCTCCACAAACGTTTTAGGTTTTTTTTAATCTAATACAATAAAGAAAAATTAACTTTACAGGATCAGTCAAGAAATCATGACGCAACAAAAGGTTGCTTTTTCTTTGATGGAACACCCTGTATATTATTCCATACTTCAATTCTTCTCGAAATGTTAATAAAATTCATATAGCACATCATGACCTAAAATGAAACGAAAAAATTTATAGTTTTTTTAATGTCCTGTTTTAAATTTTATAAAAACAATAATATGCCAGAATAAAAAAAAGAAAGAAACAACAAATATTTTCGCTCAATGTTCACCATTTACCTCCTGACAGTAATGAATTCGCTGAACAAAATTTTGTAGTGAATCTAAAAGAGTGTTGGGAGGAATAGTGGAAATTCCATGCAACTCTTCGATATTGTGCGGTCTATTTTTGTAGACTACATTTTTTATGTGACCCCACAGAAAAAAGTCAAACGGGGTCATATCGGGAGACCTAGATGGTCATTCAATTACCCTTCTGCGTCCATCTCTCAGGAAAAGTTTCATCTAGATATATCCGTAACCACACATCCAAAATATAGAGGAGACCCATCATGTTGAAACCACATTGGTTCTGCCGGTAAATTGGGATTGTTACTATTCGGGAGTAATCGCATAAGCTCTGGAATAATATATTCTTGCAAAAGTAATAAATGTCGTCAAATTTCCGTTTATAAAATAGGGTCCTACGACTTGTCCACCAGTAGTACTATTCCAAACATTTACTTTCTTTGGTCGTTGGGTGTGAATTTTCTCCATCCAATGCATGTAAATTTTGGTCTGTCCAATACAGTTGTGTCGATTTATGTAAACGTTTAAATCGTCAGAAAACAATAGTGGGTGACAAAGTTGACATTCTCGTTCAATTTATCCATTATAACTTCACAGAACTAAGTTCTACCATCATAATCGTCACCAATTCTTGTAACAAATGAATTTTATATGGATGTACTTTTTCCCTTTTACAAATTATTTTTTTAATGAAATATCGACTCATGTTATGATGTAAAGCCCTCTGTTGTGTGGAATTTATTGGATTTCCACCACATCTAACATGACACTCAAAGAATTTTCTTCATTTTGCTTGGTGGTCTTCCACACCTCCAGTTTCATGAAAACGCTGCAATGTTTTTGAAACAGTTGATTTAGGAATACGTCCCCAATCGGAATGCAATTCGTGAAAATTATCCACTACTTCGTCGCAACTATGATCATTAAAACTTCAAAAAGCCCGGTTTCACTTAAACGTGCCATTTTTACGAGAAAATTATTCACACTAAATGTATTTTTGATATGTGTTGTCAAGATAACACTATTAGACAAAAGAACGACGCGGTGTTGTTATGGAGCTAAAAACTTTCAAAGGTAACTTGATCGACTATAAACTTAATGAACTAAAATATTTTTGTATAATTTATAAGAAAATGATTTCGATATCTCGAAAATGGTTAAGTTTAGGTAGGTACGTATGAATTGTGTTTAGAATTTCAGGAAAAATTGAAATAATATATATAGAGTGTTCCATTAAAGAAAAAGCAACTTTGTTTCGTCATGACTTTTTGACTGATCCTGTATACTTAATTGTTTTACTGTAATAGATTTTAAAAAACTCTAAAACGTTTGTGTCTTACGATTTTTCGATAGCTATCTGACTTTAGGAGATAATCGACCGATTTCTTACATATTAGCGACCCTGTATGAACAGGAAAATATTCTGTTAACTATATAACTATATGAAATTCCAATTATTGTGACGTCATCTGGCGTATATATGCCTGCAATACTAACTTCAATATTTTTGTTTTTGAAATTCTACAAAAATCACCAATAGATTTTTACACAGACATGTTTTTTTACTTAGTTACCTTTTGCCTCCAAATGATTTCGCTCGATACATAGGTACAAAAAAAAACACAATTCCCGTTGGGCCTCTTAACTTGATTGAAACGGAGCGAAAGAAACCGTGGTAATTCAAAGCCAAAAGGGGTCTAAGGCACCCCAGGGACGCCAATCCCTGTCGCGAGCTTCATAAACTTTCTAATTAACCTAAATTATCAATTCAGTGTTATGTAAATAATGAAAGTAGTAAAACCTCAGCCCCACCCTCCGTCCCGAGGAAAGGAAATTACTGCGACGTCAAGACGGCCTTCTACTAAATTTAATTACATGTGAGGCCGGGGATTCTTTGTGGAATAATTAGATTTTAATCTCGGTAATAGAACGGATCTATCATTTTAGCGCCGAGACAAGAATTTGTCGTCGCTTTTGTTAGCAAGTCCCGTCCTTGAAACAACAAGTACATACAATGGAAATTTTTCTTCGCCTTTTCTGCGGCCGATTTATCCGTTATACAGTAACATATTATAATGTTGTCTATAACTGCAACACTGACAACCTTTACTGCGGAAGAATGTTGTGCAATAACAATTGCATCTACCTTTTTTAAACAGCATGATTTTTTCGGGTTAATCTGTGACCTATGTGCCTGGTCGCCGCCAGATTTACAACGCACTTTCTTTGTCTTAGCAAGAAACCTTTTACCAGCTCTTGTTGTACCCCGCGCACCCGCTATCGAAACCACAAGGCCCGCTCTGATACTGATTTTGGTTCCAATTGTTAATTCTAAAGCCGCTACAGACAGAACCCCCTTCTCCGGGGGCACATGATTGCATCAAATGCTACCAAACATTTCGCCGCGACTGAGGCCGTTTGAGACCTCGCCACCGGTCATATAGCGTCGATGCTACAGCGCGCAACCAAGTCTGCGCGTAGGGTGGGGGGTACGATCGAAGTGGGGTGGTGGGTTCAGCGTGCATCACCATTGACGTCGATACCATTACTCGTGTCCATAGTCTTGTGGAGTAGGGTAAAGGGCGTGGCCTCGAGTGAGCTGAGGGGGAGTCCACGCCTACAGGCAGGGCCGTGGGTGTGTCGTTCCCGGTATCATCGGTGCCGCTATGTATGCTTTCGGGTCTGCTCAGTGGTTGCTTGTTCTTTAGAAGATTCATATTATTTGGGTGTCGTTCCATTTCCAGTACTTCCCGAGTAAGTCCCTGTCGTTCTCATAAATACCTCGGTATGCAGTATACAAGGGTGAACAGAGGTCTTTTACTGGCCTTAACTCTCGAATCTTGTACTACTCATTTTCCCTGCAATGCCTAATGTATTGCAGTCTGTTATACAGGGTGATAGAGAATAATTGACTGTGCCGCCTCATACTGATTTTTGGTGTGCGGCATACCAGTTTTTGATACCAATACTAGAATCATGAGCGCAGGTTGTAGGTTTTTAATGGTAAACAAATAATTATGTTCAAACGTCAAATAAATTAGGTTATTGTCAAAATGGAATTTCATAATAAAAATATCAATTATTTAACAAAAATCAAAGTTATTTCTCAAATTAAGCAATACTGATGGACCAATAAATGTTATTATTGTTATTATTATTATTATTATTCTTATAGAGGATGACAGAATCAGATGTAGGTTTAGCCTAACTTTTCCAAAATTCTTATTTCACTTACAATTAGAAAAACGTGTAAAATCAAAGTTTGATGTAGCTAATTTTGAATAACGACTTTAAGTGCTGCAGCGATTTAATTTTTAAAAAGTTTTGACTTAATTTTAAAAGAGAAGCACTATTGTTGCAACTTCTAGCATCTAAGACGATTCAATTATACAGCGATACGCTGCAAGCTGCAACCTGCTGTTTTTCATGGAAGCAAACTGCTGTATGTTTATAAAACGACTATTTTGCAGCTACTGCTTTCACACTTCTGAATATCCAGCGCAAGCGATCCAGCCCAAAAAATTACGCTGAACATTTCTGTTAGCTGTTGAAATTCAGCAAAAGTATCTTAGAAACGTTTGCTTCAAGCAAATGCAAGCAGTTGGAAGTGCTTGATTATGTTAGACGGCAGGATTGTCTATATGACCGAGAGTAATAAGCAACAGTTACATGCAATATGTAAATAACAAAGTAATTGGAATTTTTTCACATTTTATTGAATATTTTATCTTAAAATTACATAAAATCCATATGGATAATTAAAAAAATATGTTTTTACAATAAATGTTCAATATGATGTCCATTATTGTTCAAGCAGGTATTAATTCTCCTTTTCATATTATTAAATACATTCTGTAAAACATTTTGTGTAATACTCCTAATTTCGTTTGTAATTGCCCCTTGAAGTTCTTCAATCGTGTGTAACCGTTGAGCAAAAAACCAAATAAATCATAGTCTAGGGGTGTAAGGTCAGGAGAACGTGGTAGCCATCTATCTCGACTAATTATTCAATCATCATAATACTCTCTAATCAACTCTAAAATCTCGTTACATGTGTGAGCTCTTGCGCCATCCATCTTGCTGAAAGTATCCCTGATGGATTTCATCGTCGTGAAGTTCCTCAAAAATGGTAACAATATTTGCTGCCGATATACCTGCCCAGTTACATTTTCACGGAAAAAATATGGTCCGATTATTCTTCTACGTGACATAGCTACCCAAACACCAAGTTTAATAGGGTGCAGAGTTGTTTCACGCAAAATATTAGGGTTTTCTGTGTTCCAAGAGCGATAATTTTGGGAGTTTACGTACCCACTTAAATGAAACCATGCTTCATCAGAAAAAAATGTTAGATCTAGAATATCGTCGTCATTCAGATTTTCATTAAACCAATTACAGTATTGCACACGTTTTCCAAAATCTATCGAAAGTAGTTCCTGCACAACACTAACTTTATAAGGATGTAAATGCAACTTCCTTACTGCTTTATGGCAAGATCCATATGATATTCCTATAAACAATTTAGGAATAATGATACAAATTTTAGAATAAATATTTGATATTACCTGTTTGAGCAGATAACCGACGTAGTGATTTGGTTGGACTAGCTCGTAAGCGGTTTTCAACATCTTCCAAGACTTCCTCTGTAAGAATACACTTTCTGCCTGGAGATTTTCCTCTACAAACACTTCCAGTATTATGGAAGCGTTCCACTAATCTCTTCACGTGTCTCGAAAAAATTTCATAATCAATTTCATCATTTGGAAATTGTTCTTGACATTGTAAATGAGACGAATTTATCGAATATTTCCAACCATTATCATTGTTTTGTCCACTACGAAAATAGGCCTCCAGAAGAAATTTATCATGTTCTAATGAAAATTAAAAAACCGATTAGGTTAGGGAACAACATACGCAAAAAATTAATTAATTACTCACGTATAATATCCACCTTCTCTAACTCTAGTATTGAAAAATACTGTTTTATAATGTCGCAAAATATATTGGGTAACAACAAAATCTACAAAATAATATCCAAGCCAAAAAATCAGTGCGCCAATGAATTGAACGTCAAATTATGAAATCGCCACAGAACACCCTGAAATAACACGGAAAAAAAGTAATTTTAGCAAACGGAAATCAGTTTTGATAGCAATTCAGACAGGGTACGTTCAGAATCCGGTCAATCATTCTCGATCTCTCTGTATTATGAATGCTAACTGGTAATCTTCGTTCGGTTTGTCATATACTTTTTGCGGACGCTCTTTATAGCATTTGTTTGTGAGATTCCAATGAGATGTACAGGAAAATACAATTCATTGTGTATGAAGTTGCCTATTTCATGTAATCTTATATATGTACGGGCGGCACGTTCATACAGGCATACAGGTTTCCAACGTATTGTTTATTTCATTGTATTTTATTCTTGACATTCAAATAAATTACCGAACAAATAAGCTTCGCCTTTGTCTTCGTCCACGTCGTACACCACTTACACTGCGGTTTTCTGTGCTGCATAGCGTCGGTTCAAGCAAAGAGCTTAACAGGGTTTGTTCAACTACAAAGACTTAAATGCATTATTCATGTACAACCATTATTTCCTTCGCCGGAACGCGCTGGGGATGCTTTCTCCTTCCTGTTTAGTCCTTTGTAAGCCCGTAATACGCTAGCGAATAATACGTGTAATTTGTTAAAATTTCTCACTACAATGTAAGTCTAAAAAAGTCATAGCGTCCAAAAAAATATACGTTAGACTGTAACACTACTACAAAGCACCATTTTACCGTTGAAATGTCTAAAATAAACATTTTTCTGCATCACAACCCATGTGGAAAGATACACTTTAAGATTAAATTTATCCGGAGTTGAAAAATAACTATTATCTCGCCGTAGACATTGTCGGCAAAAAACGATCAAGGCGGCGTTCCATAACAGCATCCCTCGGTATTATTTGTCTCCCAACGTCACCGTTACAATACTCCCACGGAATAAAGAAACCATCGATCACTCTCGAGGAGCTGCTTGGCGATGTGTGCCACGAAAAAGGCAAATAGGCCCTGGAAAATTTCAATATGAGCCTCAAGGGGATGGATATTAAAGAAAAAGTAATTTAAGCAAAATAAGGGCGCCATTAAGTGAATCTCAAGAGTGAAGGGGGAGTAGTGGAGGATGCTCATGTGTATAATCTTCATGGCTGGCGCGGAACTACAAAGGCAAAAGCGTTTTCTTTGAAAAAGTTAGCGCTACGCTACGTGCGTCACATTGTAAGCGTTAGTTGCCAGCAAATCCAGTGCCGTTCTGGCGCCGGTCAGCTTTCGGATTAACTTAGTAAATCCGGCCCGAAGGACCAAAATAATGGGTATTTTGAAAGAACTGACAGTACATAACAAAAGAAGGGGCGTGGTCTTTTAAGTACATTGCTCAATATTTAATAGACCTGAACAACCTTATACGCCTAAAGACAATCGATGTTCTCCATTACAAATTAATAATCTCCCGACAATGAAGTCATATGTGTGATATCGTTGGGAGTATGTCGAGTTAAGCCGTACACCATTCACTCGCGAGATGATTGATGATGTTAACCGAGGAGTTTTTAAAAGCCCGATACTATACTGAACGCCCCCAATACACTATTACCACGTAATTGTCAGTAAATATTATTTTTTTTGTTCTACTTCAGACAAAGCTGACGGCATAATGAATGCCTGTCTACGCGGATGAAATTTGGTAAGGTAATTACCATTGGCATTAATTTAAATTAACAGCCTTGCGCTTCGAGCCTTTGTTGTACTGCGTCGGTGGGTAGATGTCCCAGTACAGCATGTACAGGGTATTTTTCTTTTTTGCGAGTAATAATATATGACTTATTGAATAACAAACTAATTGTGGTTAACAGTGGACTGTATATTTTATTTTTGATGCAATTATGAATTACATAACAAACGTGGTGTCACTTTGACACTTACTAGCCAACCAGCATCTTTTTGAAAAACTGTGAAACTAGCATGCGGTCACAGAGGCATGACATTTAATGATATTTAAAGTTGCCTGCCTGAGGCGTACCTAGAATAAGCTACAACACAGGGTGTTACAGGACAGACTCCTCATAAAGGAAATTTCCACGTATTTCAAATTTCTGCAGATGCCTATACTCGCATTTGTTTGCACAGCCTCTAATGATTACAAGCCACAAGCCAATATTGTTCTATAAATTTAAATATATAAATTCTATAATTCTATTAGTCTGTCACTTGGGGTTTGAAACTTCTTAAATATTTCTAATATTGCTAGAATGTCTCAGAGGTCATGACAAAGAAGCCATTTTTTTCGCACTTATGTCCAAAGTACATAAGGTCGAAAATCGATTGGGTTGCCTATTATTTGGCGTATGTGACGTCACTACTAAAAAGGTCTATTTCTAGATGCACACATTGACTATGACACTTTCTTAAACCGGAAATGTGCGATTGTCAAAGTTCTCTGCTCAGATATATATTTTTTGTTAATTTTGTGCAAATATTATCAAATTCAGTTTAAAATGGAAATACCTATACTCCGCGGTCGAAATTATAGGGAGTGACTCAGACATAATATAAAAACACTATTACCATAACGCGTATAAAATATAAAATGATTTTTATAACGGTTCAATATTATTTATCTTTCTGCTGCTCGCTACGCACATCGATAGAATCTATAATCGTCTATAGATTGAGTTACACTGAACGTCGATCTATATTTTATCTCTGTCTTTTGCACTTGGTAGGGAATAGGGAAATGCATTTTTAGTGGGTGTAAACGGACTTGATTTACCCGTCCTGAGAAACGTCACAGCATAAGCGAAGACGAAGGGTCTAATTCCTTGGCTATAATAAATTTATAAGTTAAAAAACACAACTGGGACGTTTTAAAATGCTGTAATAATTAAAATGGATCAAAGTGCCGCTTATAGCAAAGCGTAAAAAAATATTAGATGTTATGTTTTATTATCTTTTTTCAATATTTTCTATATCTTGTTGCCTTTTACGCAGACACGCCAATGGATTTTCATTCCCGGCACACTTCATCCCTCTTACTAGTTCAAATGCTGGCGATGAGTCACTCTCTATAATTTCTACCGCGTAGTATACATTAACTTTTATCGAGATTAAATTATAGTTTATAGTTTATATTATCAAATTTTCATTTATAGGACAATTGGAACATACCATAAAGCTTTAAAAACAACTGCATTTACACCCATACAAGGTAAATTGTGCAAGAATTAAATCTTGTAGACTATGGAATAGGATAATAGTACTTTGAGTGGTTTATAGAAGAAACGAATCATTTATAAGAATTTATTGGACTTGGGCTGCAGAAAACCCTCAGACATTTGTAGAAACCAGTTTACATCCCTTAAAAGTATAGGAATTTGGGTAGCAATATTAAGAACAAGTATAACAGGGCATATTTTTCTATAAAATGAATAATCTGAAAGATATCGAATTCTTATATTTGTAGTATAACAACCCCGAGTTCGATCGAAAAAAATAAACGTAATTGTGGCCAAAAATATGTGATCGTCATAAGGAATACCTATGTTGTATACATGTATTTCTAATTAACGGAAAGGCGCTGGCTACTAACTTTAAAGAGGGGAAGTATGGTTTAATTTTATAAAAACAAAAGCAGAGTAAATACACCTAACTTTATTATCTACATACAACAGACCTCAAATTAAACATGTGACAAATAGAATGAACAACAAAAACATTAACAACCATTTAACATAAAATGAGAGTGCCAGGCTCACCTAGAGCTCCTGTGGGGAAAGAGCATGGCAGAGAAACCCACGATCGTTGCTCTAACTACCCAAATATAAATACAAAACAACCGCTAACAAAAGGCATAAATTAAGATCCTTTGCTAATGATAATTAACGCCCGACTCATTTAATGTGTCACCTCACTCGAATTTGACATACACACTTCCAAGTAAAACTGAAGAGGTTTAGTGTTAGTTAGCCGGCAGGGCCGGAAGGTACTGGAGTCCGATACGGGAGGCAATCCAGCTATGAGTTGAGATTTCGGAAGATCTGTTTTAACAATTCTTTTTTTGGTTTTAATTATTCTTTTTACAGATTCATTCCTCACGGGCGAAAATGTTAGAAAATTCAACAGGGCTCTTATATGAGTATGACATAAAGTGAGCACAAGAAATGCTTTATTATTTGTTTTTCGAACAACGTAATCATGATAAAACAAGTTAAATGTGAAACAAAGGAGTTGTTATTGCAATATCTGGGCAGTCACGACAATATATATATATACACATATATATTTTAACATGTAATAAATAATGAGCAATCGTTAATAATAATTGTAACAATTTTACCTTCCAGAATTCCCCACCTAACCGTTTGTTTTTGCGCTTCCTTCTACCAACTGTCAATATTACATTTTCATTATTATACAACACCCACGTAACAGGTGACGTCGAAGTTGATACGATAAGTATGGTTTTGCACATATTAAAACCATTTTTAGCACAATTACATGATGAAGAGTTGCAAGTTGGTTTCATTCAACAATATGACGCAAAACCACAAGAGCAACAGTTCAATTTTTGGAATTTTATAATGACAGGCATACAAAAAAAAACAAACCCAAGAGACCCCACTATGATGTCAAAGAATTTTTTCCTAAAATTTGTTCGAATATATCTTTCTCGTAGTATTGTGAGATACTGAACACGATGCCATTAGTTAAAATGACCTTCATATTTATCAGAAAATCCACTGTTTGGATGAAAACTGGCCAATATACTACGAAAATGATACATATGGACAAAATTTAGGAAAAAATCTATTTTGGGTGTTTTCACTAAAAATTTTCACTTTTCTCAGAAATACGTCGTCAAGTCATGAATTTTAACTACAAGATCGTATTCAGCGCATCGATTTCCTTCGAAAGTGATACGCGGGTCTCTTGTGTTTGAACTTTTTTGTGTGTGTCTGTGTAATCGACTGATTGGTAAAGGGGTGGCCAATGAGATCACCGGATCTAACACTTTTAGATTCTTTTTTGTTTGGGTAATTGGAAAATACTATTTTTAAAACAGCAATGCACCCTACTGACGAATTAGAAGCAACAATTATTCGAGACAATATAACAGAACAACAGCTGAACAATGTGTATGAATATATACATAGGTGAATAAATTTATGCAGAGCTAGTGAACATTTTGCACATAACATGTAATGTTTCTACCGCGAATATGGCTATATAGCTTATATTCCTTTTGTTTTCATAGTAAAAATTTACAATTTCTTCGTTAACCAGTGAAGTTTGATAGTTTTCTCCTTTTAATAACGTAAGTGTAAAGTTAAATTATATGTATTAAGTTCAGTACCTATCAACAGTTTACGTTAATCAATTACAAAAACAATTTTATTTCTTTACATTTAACCCCTCCAACCACTTCACTGAAATTTAGGGATTTTTAATTAATAATACCAACCAAGCAATGTTGGTTGCCTATGCTCGATGATCACATGACTTATAGTCATTTATGAAGGCTCTGTATTTTAATCTATTTACATTCTAACAAAGAGTCACATACAAAGGGTGTCCGGGAAAATGTGGGAAATCTCTCGGGTGCAGATAGAACATAAAAAATAAGATGACAAGTTCCTATAAATTTTTTTCATACAGGCCCTCCCTACGGAGATGTGTTCCTGAAGGACGACACTGGAAATCGGTTTTACCATTGTATAAGTCTTATACAATGGTTTTACTTGAATAACTTTTAAAGTACTTAATATAATTTAATAAAAAAATTATGAGATGGACACTGATAACGACGTCTTAAAATAGTGTCCTTGAAACATATTTAGCTTTTTTAGTTTACCAAGGACGGGCTAAGCTTTACAACTTAATGCCTAAATTTTTACATTCTGTATGATAAAAACTTTAAAATAATAAATCTGGGTAGCTTCAACCTTAGAACAAAAAAGGTACTCTTGTTTATTGTCGATAAAATGATAAAATTCGTGGTGAATTTAATTGTGAATTAATTCGATATATGAAATACACGTTTATTGAGTATACAGATATGCATCTCATGTTTGGTCTTGCGTCTCGCAATGCAGAAGATTATATCACGATAGATTTCCTAATCGTGCTCTGCCAAATCAGAAGACATTTCAACGAGTTGACCAACGTCTAAGGGAGAATGGTGGGCGATTCCAGTTAATAAGGTAATACCATTTTATTATACAATGGTAATACATATTATTCACTTTCTTCATATTTGTAGGAAAATTTGGAAAAAATAGTACTGATGTTGGTCTAAGAACTGTACATGTCCTGATTCGTGAAGATTTTCCTCGTAGAATGCAGTTTGCAAACTGGCTATTGGATCAGCAACGAAATAATGTAAACTTCATTAGCACTATTCTTTTCACAGATGAACAAGGTTTACCAAAAATGGTATCACCAATTTACACAACACACATGTATGGACTGATGAAAAACCTCATGCTACTATTGTTTCGCATCATCAACATCAGTTCCAATCAATTAACATATGGGCAGGAATCATTGGCAATTTTTTTTATTGGACCATTCGTATTGCCGGAACGATTGAATGGACAACTTTATTTAGAGTTCCTTCAGAACGCTTTTCAAGATTTAATAGAACACTTACCAATTGAAACCCGCCGAAACATGTACCTACTTCATGCACGATGGGGTACCACTTCATTTCAGCGTTGGTGTGCGGAAGAACCTGAATAACGTCTATCCAAACCGTTGTATAGGTAGAGGAGAACCTATTGCCTGGCCTCCTCGATTTCCCGACATAGCGCCTTTGGATTTTTACCTGTGGGGACACCTCAAACAATTGGTGTATTCCACATCGGTCGATACTAGGGAGGAGCTTTTACAGAGAATCACGTTTCATTGTGATGTGATAAGGAACAATGCTGAGCGGGTACAGCAGTCCTCAATTCGTTGTGCCCGCGAGTGTATCAGACTTCACGGAGAAACCTCTATGAAGTTTTTCAATAATTTCGTTAAGGTGCCTCCTGGGACACCACTGCGTTTTTTTCAATTATGTATTTTTCGGATTAAACATTTTAAAATGAAACTTTCCGGTTATTTGAATGACTTTCGTATCGCACTTTGTTGTCGAGAAAAAAAAATAGAAATCATGATTAAAAATAAAACATCAATTCGTTTATTATTTTTTTTCTCGTAAACGGTTCATTTTTATCGACAATAAACAAGAGTATTTTTTTTTAATCTAAGGTTGAGGCTACCCAGATTTATTATTTTAAAGTCTCTATCATACAGGGTGTTAAAAATTTAGGCATTAAGTTGTAAAGCTTAGCCCGCCCCTGGTAAACTAAAAAAGCTAAATATGTTTCAAAGGCACTATTTTAAGACGTCGTTACCAGTGTCCATCACATAAATTTTTTATTAAATTATATTAAGTACTTTAAAAGTTATTCAAGAAAAAACGATTTCCAGTGGCGTCCTTCAGGAATACATATCTCCGTAGGCAGAGCCTGTACGAAAAAATTTTATATGAACTTATCATCTTATTTTTTCATGTTTTATCTGCACCCGAGATTTCCCACATTTTCCCGGACACCCTGTATAATAACACAAAGACAAGCATAGATATAAACGAAAGGAAATATAATAAATTCTTATCTCTATCGTCGTTAATCAAGTTTTGGCGTTAAATGTTTTTCATAAATTAATGAGTGGAAAAAAACAAAAAGGCGCCAAAGCAGTGCCTTGCGGAACAACTACAATAGCCTGGTTGAAAATCACTTATTTTCTAAAATAGACTTGAAAGATAGTTAAAGGCAACTGTAAAAATGAATTTCTTCTAGTAAAGTATCCTGGTATTGCACCATAAAAAGGACATATCGTCTTCCCTACAGCCATTACACAGCTTTTCCTCACGCCCCAAGCTAATGCACGATAAGAGCGACCCAACTATAAATTAGATAGTTCCATGGCAATTCACCATGCCTCAAGCTTCTATGTATATCCCCTTTGCAATGTATCGCTAGTTGGAGACAAGTTAAGATTTCGCTTATTGGGCTTCTATTGTTGGGACGTACATTGATCAAGTCCCACACAATGCCTGTAATAGATTTATTTGGTATCAGTTTAACGACAACCGGCATCAGAATTGTTTTATTGTATAGCAAGTAGACGGCTTTAGTAATACAAAGATAAGGGACTGAATTTATACCAAGAGGTAAAAAAAATAGGAATGGATAATTTGGAGGAATAAATATGTCTCTTGCAGTTTATTTTAAAGTGAAATACTGGCGATTTAACAGGCAACATTGAATAGCCGCCAAGATAGCCTGATTTAGTACCACTTGAAATAATTATACGTTTTCATGAATTCCCAGTATCAGTACTTAAATACTCATTACACAAATACTGTACTGTTACTACTCATGAATACATTGTACCTGAGTTATACCCAACTCTGCCGCCAAGATCTCCTGATTTAGTGCTACTTCAATAAAACGATAAATATTCGTTCTTGCAAAAAACCACCGCGTATAGAGAACTACAACCTTGTTTCTGATGCGCAGAATAGCAAATTGCTAATAGCAGCAGTAAAGTATAGAACGATTTGGTTATATTTTACGTAGAAGATTGAGGCTTTTCCCGGAACTCCGTTTACGGGCGGCGCCTGTCGTGGCGGGTAACTCCTAATACCGTAATAAAGATTGTGATCAACTTGGCACCTTGAACAAATCGAGTCGCGATTATCCCGAACCTTTACGAGGTGAAAATTCATTCTTGAGGCGGCGCAAATTGAATTTTTTTTATGAGGGCAAGATGTAGGCAAAAGTTGGAAGTGGCAACTCGTGTTTCCATAGTTGTGACTGAAACCGGACTAAACTAAACCGGTTTACCGAATTTCGTCAGCTGGAAAGGTCGGAGATTGTAAGGAGTGGATAACAAAAAAAAATAGGTATAACAAAACTCAGTTTAATTTCTTAACTTCAGTGTAGCCGCCATATTTCCTTATACATTCTTCTGTTACCTTTCTTATATGACGGTTTACTTTTCGCAGTTGTTCACGAGAAATGTTTCGGCATGCCTCTCTTAGTCGTCGTTTTAAATCTTCTATGTTTTGTGGACGATTGATGTAAACTTTATTTTTGTACCCCGAAAATAAAAATCCATTGGTGTAAGATCAGGAGACCTGGCAGGCCAGTCCTGCAGCGGGCTACGAGGCCTTATCCACTTTAACGGAAATTTTTTTCTAATTATTCGCCAACTATGTGTAGGAGCACCGTATAAATATAAATTATGTCTAGCATCTAGCAGCAGATTGTCCAAAACATAAGTAAATTCCGTTTCTAAAAAACGTAAAAAAATTTGGGCATTTAAAATTTCTATAAAAAAGGGTCCGATAATCATTAAAAATCGCGCACCAAACATTCACCCAGAAAGCTTAGTCTAGCCTCCTTAAATTGTCTCCTTCTAAAAGAGTGTGTAAAATTTTTTGTTTAAAGGGCTTCAATTTATTATTTTTTAGACATTTTCTTATGGTCTCTTTGTTTAAATTCAAATTCAATGGCGCCTATCGTATACTTAGTCGTGAATTATTTCGGAACTGTGTGGATACAAAATGTTACTTTTTGTATTAAATGAATTTTCTGTACAACCCTGTACACGATTTGGATGAAACTTGCCATGGGTATATTTTCGATGATACCGATTAAGACTAAGGCATCAACATTTCCGTATTTCATTCGCTAATAAAAAATACCGAAAAATCGATCCCCTTTTAATTTCCCCTAATGCACATCTATGGATATATGTAAGTTCAATGATCCTCAAATGTGCACCTCATTGGTCTGCATAAGTGGTTAAAATTTGAAAAGGATTCGTCAATTAACACCTGAATTATAGGCCTGTGTCACCTAAATCGTAGCCACACTGTATATCGAGATGGAACAATAATTAATTATTATTAGGTTTGCTGTTTAGACATACTATGATGGTAACCAGTGTTGGGCATTAATGAATTAAATGTTCATTGTCCCGCATTCATTGTCGTTTGTGAGTGTTTGAGTGAGTTTAACGCTTTGCTTGGCCGAGTGTATGGCAAGTGTTTTTATGTCAGTCAGTAGCATTGTGTATTATGAGCATAGAGCGGTACACGGCTTGACCACAGCCTATTCTTGCTACTACAACGCACTTTTCCGATTACTAACTAGCACAATATAGATTAGTAGGTACTGTTTATTTATTTGATTGTGGCCACAGTTTCCGATGTCTAGCGTTGATAGAGGCTGAGAGCTTTTTTATTAAATAAACCTTTCGCATAGCTGTTTATGTTTATCTTTTTATGAGTATAGTGAAAACAAATTGTGTGAGACAAGGGAGAGAAAAAACCCTGACAAGCCTGTGGCGAAATGAGAAGCAGATGCAGAGAACTGTTTTTGTTTCCGACGATATGTTACGAAAACATGTCTGTCTAGGGACTTAATTTAATTGTTAAAGCTGACACCTACACTTTTCTACTTTGAGATGTTATGAAACTATGCTCTATTATTGTATCAAAATAATATTTTCCATCAACGTAACGTTATTGCGGTATCTTTATACTGACGGAATTAAATAGAAATGGCGTGTGTAAATGTAATTCCAAATGAAATCCTACGTTTTACATTACATAAAATATGGTTATGTCACAGATTAGGTTGCCTAGACTAGTTTATGGTCCTTCTTTCATATTTCCTGAGACCCATAAAAATTCTAACGTCACAGAATAACGTTCCAAATCCAATATGTACAGTCCGTAATATTTTTGTTGAAATATCATTCCATCAGGAAGACCCCTGCGTCACTTTCTTGGAATTAACTGCATTCAACACCCGATGCAGAAAGACATTGGCGGCGTGGCGTTCACTAAATCAGCTTACAGTGCATACTGTGTTTTGTAGTTACGAAGGAGTGTTTCTTCGTAAGTGTATCGTCCTCTGCATTTTCAGTGTAATTTCTTATTAAAATGGAGATGAAAAATAAAAGAAAAAAAGTTTAATTCCCAATCGGACAGTATCATGTTTATATTTTAATGTACTGAAAGTAACGCGGAAAATTTCAAGGCGCGCCACTGCCGCGGTAAATTTTATTGGCTTATCCTTTTCTTGGAATTCTATCTCAACAAATATTGTACGGACTGTACTAGTCACCTGCCTACAGGATGTTTCCTAAAACATTGTGTTCATTCAAAGGGGTAATAGAGAGGAAGTAAAAATAAACAATTTTCAGTAAACGATATATGGTCTAAAATATTATACTTTTAATATAAAAAATTGTGAAATCAAAGAAACAGAAAAGTTGTTCTGATTCGCATACAAACGATAAGTAATATTTATTTCATATTCCCACTCACCCGTATCATACCACTACTTTTTGTTTGAATGAGTGATTCTGAAATAAAGCAACGTAAATCAATTGACGAAGGCAAGTAGGGCACATACTCGTCTACACCTTGCAAATAACCACATTGAACTTGACCAAGTTACTTGATAGTAAACCGTTGATCAGTTGATTTAGTGGGGCGATGCTGGGTCGGCCTAAGTTTCGCGTAATAATTGTCGATTCATTTTTTAGAAGACATGACACTTTCGACCACAGGTTGTTTAATGAAAATTGTTTAACGTCCTCTACTATCCCTTTGAAAAAAAGCATTTATTTCAGAAACACCCTCATATTCATACCGGATGAATATTAAATGTATACACATATTTTAAAGGCGGTGTACTTTACTGTATCGATAGTTATTTAATTAGGAATAAATAACTTAAATTTAAAATAAAAAATATTTTTTTTTTCAAAAGAAGACTGGTTTAGGCCTAACGCGCAACGTAGTACTGTGATATTTACGCGTAACATTATGTGTCAAAGTTACTTTGTTCTGAACGGTTGATCAAGTATGGTTGCTGATGTTACACAGAAATACGCATTTTTTTTAGATACGCCAAGGAAATTTGAAATATTTTCATTAAAATGTTTTTTGGCACAATACTATACAGGGTGGTTCAGAACTTATCCAAAAAAAAATTTGGATGCACAGAGAACTCTTACCAATACAATTTTGTAATGAAAAAATCAAAAAGGGCAGTTCGAAAATAATTTAAAAATACACTTCTGTACGGCATTGGAAACTGGTCCACTGTTAAACCTGACCTTGCACAATGCGACCGGCATGCCCGCAAAGTGTGATAAAAACGGACAAAAACTTGAAAGAATCTCGCAAGGAAAGAAATAAATAGAATTTTATAGCACCTATATATTAGCAAATTCAATTTCTTTTGCCGCTATTGTTATTTTAATTAATAAAATTAATTTGTGGTTTTAAATAATAAAGTAATTTGACATACCTGATGTTACAACAACCGACACCGACATGTAAACACATCTCGGTCCGTCTTATTAAATTTCTACGAACTAACACGAATGTTGTCTTGTTTCACCATAAATTAGAACGATATCCATCAACTCCGAGTTGCTATACACGTAAGCCATTTTTGACAACTAACTACTAAAAAACTACTGTAAACAATAGCGCAAAAACGATTGTAAAATTGGATTTTAATATTCGTAGTCGCTGAGGCCACGTGGCTCTCCACGCGTATTGCGAATGACGCTAGAGACTACAGTTGTCCAGCTATGTAATGGTTTAAAGTACTACAACTATAATTTTTTTTCTCGGAAACTATAAGGATTTTACAAAAAATTTTTTACAATATTTACTCCATTTCTCATGCCGCATCTATTCCCAAATTTTTTTGGATAAGTTGTGAATCACCCTGTATTATATGTCCTGTTATTCATATCTAGTTTTTGTAAACTCAATATTTAATTATTGTTCAGATGATTTTCGAAATTAGTGTTGCGGTAAACAAGCCGGTGCTTTGAAAATAATTCTGCACCAGTGTGACATGTCTTACTTCAATTGAAGCATATTTGTACAGAAATCAATTACGTATTTCTCACTTTACATCAATTTTTAAATTCATTTTTAAAGAGCGGAGTTAGAGATTACGTTTATAGTATCAAAACCAGCGAAGAGCTGACTACTGTTGTGTGTATGTGGAAGGGAAGGTTATAACAACTTTAGCTTAACAATTTGTTGGATAAAAGTATTTTGTAATAACTATTTAAGTACCATATTTTTCAATAATTAGCCAAGCATTATTTGTTAAATTTATAAGTTAAGTAATTTGCTTTTTAAATACCTAGTGCAATTTTAAAGTACGTGTTAGTATTCAACTTGTTCAAATTCAATTTTCTATCGTTTAAGGTTTACTTTATTATGAAAATGAATCCAAAATTTAAATTAAGATTCTCGCATTATTTAATTTTAATTCGCTTTTAAAAATAGATACAATTTTGTTAACCAGAATCCGTTACAGAGCATTGAGTTAGATTCTAAATAATTTTCTTGACAGATGACTTGTCAAACTAGTAATTCAATGATCTATATGCATAAAATATTACTTTACATATGAGTAACGATTCTTATAATGCACAAGTGGGTGGTTGAATTTAAAAAAAAATATATATCTCTTTAAATATCCGTAATACTAAAAAATTACGTTTACTAAACTCATTGCGCAAGGTGCATAAACAAGACGCAAAAAACAGTTCTTCACACTTTTTTGTTGGACCGAGTATACATAGTATAGAATTTCAGCTTATCAGCAGATGGGTAATCTAGTTAAACTCCACTAACATCTTTCGTAAACAGAAACGATGAGAAACGTTGTTAGAGAATTGTGTTAATCGAGCCGGAACGGGGTGGCTGAGTGGTAAGGGTGGAAGTTAGGATCCGTTAAGCCAAAAGGGGCATATGTGTGTGTCAGTGGATGGTTTTTATATCAGAGAAATTAACTAGCAGATACGAAATTCGATTACACCGAATTTTTGACGTGGCCTGGGGTCCGCATAAAAAAACGTTTAGGAATAAAATCACGTTTTTGTCAGTTAGATTAAAGTTGTAATTCCAGATTAAAATTCTGGAAACATTCAAATGAAGTTAAAAGTGGAGGTAGAGCAAAAGTATGAACTCGAAATTTATTTAGCTGTTTGTAATTTGCGAACAAGAAATTTTACGTGGGTGAACTTTTATAACGTACGATTGTATACAGGGTGTTTCTGAAATAAGTGCGTTTCTCGAAAAATATGATAGAGGGGACGAAAGTAAGCAACTTTTATTAAGCAACTGATTAAAACATTAAGAATGTTTAAACGCAAACGTTTAATATTCTTAAGTGGATAAAAGGCAATTAAAACACGAATGCAATACAACGTTTTATCCATTATCACATCACAATTATATTTGTGGAGTCAGAATTATTGGAATTTAATAAAAAAAATATTGGCACGGCTTGTGATTTCTTACTAGTACTCAATGAAACGTGGTAGGTTTTGTTATACCTACTGGTTGCTATGGTACGTTGTTTATTATAAATTATTTATTAAACAGTTCTGAATTTGGTAAAAATGCAAGAAAGTAATTGTGTTCCTGCAGCTGTTTTTTGAAGAAACTCAAGAAACAATTTTCCATTTATTGCCAGCGAAATCCAGGGAACATTACGAAAAAGTGTTCACCGAATTTAACGAATGAAGGGGAAAACGGAGTGTATGACAATAAATGAAGAAGTCATGATATCGTATTTTTTAAATTTGAAGAAAAAGATATGCAATTTCAGCTATCTATGTGGCCGAAATATTCGGTGTTGTAGGCTACTACAAAGGTCTACAAAAGAAGAGTGAATCGAGAGGATACAAAGCAAAACAAGCTGCAGTATTGGAAAGGGCACATATTGAAGAATTTTTGACTGATGCTTCCAATAAAGAATATTTAATGGTTAAGGTAATATCTCTTTACCTTAAGGGTGTTCCATTAATATTGCGACAAAATTAAGGGGGAGTTTCCTTGACCAAAAATAAGAAAGAAAGTTCCGATAAACCTATGTCCAAAAATGCTTCGTTTCGGATATACAGAGTGTTGAAATTTAGAAAAAATACAAGGTTTTTACTAATATCTGGAGAACCCTAATTCCGATTTTTTTGAAATTTTATATGTTTGTTTAAAAAACGGTAGACGTCTTCTGACGTAATTTGATTTATTTTATCTATTCCAGCGACGTCCGGGGACTCACTCCTGTTGATATTTATAAGTAAACATATGAGACGTCACTGCTTGAGACTTAGGTGTCACATTTTTGTGTCTAATTATGCGATAAAAAATACAACTTTTTTGTCGCTTTACATTTTTTGATATCTTGCTTCGTTTTCGAGCAAAAAATTAATATCTTTTCATATACACATTCTTAAAGGAAGTAGAAAACAAAAATAGAAATTCAATGTTTTAGTTATTTACTAATTTTTAACAATACATTTGAAGGAAAAACAATGTAACAAGCTGAGAAACAATAACTCATTAAGTAATATTTTTTTAAGTAATTAATATTAACAGAAAAAATATTTAACAAACAGCAATGATATGAAAAATACTTCTCAAACACAGGCGTTGCTACAGTTGTTGAAAATGTGCACCATCAACTTTAATACAGGCATCTATCCTACGACACATTGATTGGCAAACCCGTTCAAATATTCCGGCTGTGTGTCTAATTGTTTCACAGGATGCGACAATGCGGTTTCTTAAAGAGGTTCGATAACGGAAAAAAAATGGTAAGAAAGTTTTCAAAATCTTTAAAATCTGTTAATAAATATGCCAACTGCCTCTTGTAAAAATATCAGATCGATTGCCAATACAGTTTTTTTGAAAAATGATATTAAAAATTATGCTGTTATACACAGGCTCTTATGGGAGTTGGGGAAAAAACTTTAATCAAACGTGAATATTGCTCTTAAAAATGGTTAGGATCGGGAAAATAAAATTGTAATTAAAGAATTAAATATTACTAAACATTTTAAAACAATAAAAATATACACTTACAATGTAATTATTGAGATAATGGAATGAATATATAACGTTTTGACAAATTTGAACAAACATCTGATCCAATGATAGGAAATATGGCAATACAATACGCTGTATTTAACGCTTCGACTGACGCACTATATTTGAATAGCTCTAACAGACTATAAAATTATTCCAGTCGAAAACATATGTAGTAATAATTAATATTAAGTAATTTTTTCGTGATCTAATGCAATATAATAGCAATCTGAAACAAAAATTGAAAAGATCTCTTTGTAAAACGAACACTATCATACATTGAGCTTCTTGATAGTTATCATATAGATTCTCGGTTTGCACATTTTACTATTTTCTCATCAATCCATATTACGTTTCATACAAATTTTATATTGCTTTTCCTTTGTGTCTTGGATGTTCATGATGTTTAAGGAATACGCTCAAAGCACAGTTGACAGTAATGACAGTTGACCCAAATTTTAACTACAGTATGCCAATGTCAGTGTTGCCAGATTTCATCCATAATTTTACAAGCTCTTATTAAATAAATAGACACTTTTATTCAAATAAAAAGTTAATTGCCGTGCATTAGACACGAAAAATATATGCAAATGTATGTTGTATAAATTTCATTCGTATATATTATATTTAGTTAGCCTAAATTAGTTTATGTAAGGTTGGTACTATAACGAAACTACCGTGTATAAGCATAGGCTTCCCTCCCGCATCGCCTGCCCCGCAAGAGATGTATCGAACCTCCTTAATTCCTCTATGGCTTGCACTGGAGTTGTATGAACCAAATGTTTGAGGTGAGCCCAAAGGAAAAAATCCAACGAATTTAAGTCGGGAGACCTCGGGGGCCAGGGTTGAATGCCTCCTCGACCTATCCAGCGATTTGGGTAGATATTGTTCAAATATTCACGTGCAGCTAAACTGAAATGGGGTGGAGCACCATCGTGCATAAAATACATTTGCGACCTTAATGGCAATGGGATGTCTTCCAAAAGTACGGGCAATTCATCCTCAAGAAAACGACGATAAACATCTTCAGTAAACCTAGGTGGTAAATAAATGGATCTATTAAGTGGTCACCCTCAACTACGACCCATACATTAAGTGAAAACTGGTGTTGATGACAGCCTTGCAAAATCGCATTTGGGTCTACATGATTGTTATAGAAGGTCATTATGGCTTTTCTAGAAAAATTCGCCTCATCCGTGAATAGAACTTCTGCTAAAAATTGAGTATTTTCCCCAATTTTTTGACGTATCCATCGACATAAATCTAATATTAACGGAAAATCAGTCGGTAAAAGTGCCTGAACCCGTTGGATGTGATAAGGTTATAGAAGATTATTTTTTTAAATCCTGAAAATTGTAGAACGACTTGCATTTAAGTTTCCAGCAATCTGTCTGGTACTTGTTGTTGGAGTGTTCTCAATTTCATGAAGTACATCTTCCTCCAATTGTAGGGTTATTGCTGTGCGGCGTCGCCCGTTTCCTGCGGTAAGTTTTCGAAAACTTCCAGTTTCACTAAGACGTTAATGAAGACGAGTGAAGATAGTATAATGAGGAATTATACGATTAGGGTATTTCTGCTCATAGAGGCGCCTGGCGGCTAATGCATTACCGTTGGCAAGGCCATAAAGAAAATGCATATCGCACATTTCACTATTTGTGTAATTCATTTTGACAAGCAGCAATTGACAACTACACAGTTCAAGTACTTATTAAAATCACACACTTCAGCTATTAATTTTTTGCTCGAGAACGAAGCAAGATATCAAAAAAGTAAACAGACAAAAAAGTTGTATTTTTAATCGCATAGTTAGGAAAAAATATAACCTAAAAAAGCAGTGACGTCTCATATGTTTACTTATTAATATCAACAGGAGTGAGTCCCCGGACGCCGCTGGAATAGATAAAATAAATCAAATTACGTCAGAAGACGTCTACCGTTTTTATAAACAAACATACCAAATTTAAAAAAAAATCGGAATTAGGGTTCTTCAGATATTAGTAAAAACCTTGCATTTTCTCTAAATTTCAACACCCTGTATCTCCGAAACTAATCATTTTCGGAAATAGGTTTATAGGAACTTTATTTCTTAATTTTGGTCAAGGAACCCCCCCTGAATTTTTTTGCAATATTAATGGGACACCCTGTATAGTGAACTTTGAATTATTTTAGGTTGCACTCATAATGGGAATTTCTGGTGCCTGTCGATGCTGCGAATTGACAAATTTGAAAATTAGTGACGTTGGCAGTTACCTACTCGTTTCAATACCTGACACCAAGACGGGCATTTCAAGAAAATTTACAATTATAGAAGAAGGATTTTGGGTGAATGCTCTTGGAATATACAAAAAATATATTTCTCTGCGCCCAATTCGCAGACAACACAAGACAGATTATTTTTAAGATACATCATGTACTTCACAGCTTATTGGAATCAACACATTGACGATGGTACCCTCAATAACTTCATTCCTGAATATTGCAAATCCAGAAGTATATACTGGCTACTGTATGAGGCGCACTTCAACAACTTTATTGGCCAATAAAGGTGCTAATCTTAAAACTATCAAACGGCATGGTGGATGGACGAGCTCCTTTGTAGCAGAAAGTTATGTTGAGGAGTCTGTATCTAACAAACTTGATATTGCAAGGAAAATCCAAGGAGAATATAACTGTTCCTTACAAGAAGAGACATCCGTAATTTGTGCAAATTTTTCACAAACTTCAGCAGATTTTATGCGTTCCGAAAATGATGGCAACAATGCTACAGGGGTTGTTATTAACGGAAAGGAGGTTAAATGCGATGAAACAAAAAACGAAATGTCTATTACTGTAAATGTACTATTATTTTTTCATTATTCTGCTAGTGAAATAAAGTTACTTTATTCCACTAGTGGATAAAGTATCAGTTTAGACGGTTCATACGTGTGGATAGAAGTCCGATTATAAAGTGATTGTGGATAAACAAATTTAAAGCTGTCTCTGGTGCGGCAGCCAGATGTACCTACGGTTAATACTCTAACACAGAACGCACGTGCACAAGATACACAGGGTTGGCTTACAATTATGGTTAATTTTCTTGATTAATTTTCCTGGAAAGCAGAAGCATTTAAACCATCATTTGCTTAATGTTCATTGCTCATATTCGTGCCCGCTATCGCCCTTTTCAAGTAACGCACGTATTTCAGAAACACCCTGTATATTATACAGGGTGTAACTTTAAGAGGGGAGTCAGTTTTTTAGCGGAAATAGTAAGTGTTTAATGACCTGTGACACTGACCTAGTCTACTGTTACTATGTAAAGTAGACTGGAGCGCATTCAGGAAAGTTAAAACAGGTAATATTAACAAAGTTATAAAATTATAAATAAAATACTATATACATAAAAATGTGTTTTTACTTTTTTTTCTTATTCAGCAGTCAATCAGTCATAGACATATGAAATTAATCCAAAGTAAACAAAACAGCACACAAACCGAGAACGGTTTACATTTAAGCAGAATACGATCCTGTTTGGAAGGCTTACGAAGGGCAACAGAGGTTAGCCTGCGCTATTAATTAATGTACCATAGTAAGAAAAGCTGCTACTGCCAGCTGCTTTCACACCTGGCATGATATGACCGGGTGGTAAACGAGTAGAGAACAAACTTTTATTCGGCGACACGGGAATGACGTATTACGTCATCACCACTTTGCAAAGTTTGTTTGTGTAGTGTAAGTGCAAACGTTATAGTTATTTATTTCAGTGTTCACTGACGGTAGTGTATTCTCGTGTTTACCATGTATACGAATCAAGAAAGAGTTGATATGGTTAGAGCCTACTTTTTGTCAGTAGAAAACGATGGCAGGATTCTGGTACTTGTACTCAAAGATTATCCATGCTGTAAAAATAAAGTGAACAAACAGATTATGTATTTACTTATTTTTGTGTATTTTGTTTATCATTGTTTATTTATTACTGTTTGAGTTTTCCGTTAGATTACTTGTTAAGTAAGTAGATTCCCAAGTTCTCTGTAATAAATATATACAGTGTAGTGCGGATGGGGTACTGTACTTGTAAACTTTTTTTATTGTTGATTTTTCGAGAAAAACTTATTCTTGATAAAAAGTTTTGTTTATCCCGGGAAGCCATGGGCAGTAATCAAATATGTAATAAAACATACAGGGCGTCCAAAAATTTTCAGAAGTAGAATTTTCCCTAAGTGCCTTTAATTTTTGTTTTCGTTAAAAACTATTAGCAAAGTTGTTCGAGAACTCAATAAATGCTTAAATACGGAGTTTAGTCAGAAAAGAACAATAATCACATTTTACAAAGAAAAAGACGCCGCAATTTTTAACTTGTTTTGTTTTGCTTAAATGCTTAAATACGGGGTTTAGTCAAAAAATAAAAATAATCTCAATAGAAGTCGAGAGTTTTTTTTTTCAAAAATTTTAGGCAGATGCGTCTGAATTGCAAGTGTAGGGCAAAAATTTGCCCCAATTTTTTTGTTTGTCGAAATTTTCAAATTCAGGTACCAACAGATGATAGACCCTCATTTCCTCTACAAAATAGGTACTCTATATTTCTTTTGATAAAATGCTCCATTTCCGAGAAAAACGGATCTAAGCATTTCATTACATATATTAATAAAATTCAAAAAAAAATCTTGAATAGCTAAAATGGGTACATGTACCATTATGA
This sequence comes from Anoplophora glabripennis, assembly GCF_000390285.2. Lineage (NCBI taxonomy): Eukaryota > Metazoa > Arthropoda > Insecta > Coleoptera > Cerambycidae > Anoplophora > Anoplophora glabripennis. Next base: position 66,108 of record NW_019416879.1, read on the forward strand.
ATTTTCATATATATTGTAATATAACAACCCCGGGTTCGATCGAAATAGTTATTTATTTCATACTGTACTGTAATGAGCTATTTCCCGGACTCATTTAAATCCGGGAAATAACTCATTACAGTACTGAGTCCGAAAAATTTTTACTTCCCGGACTGCTTTAAAAAACACACGTTGAAGAGCTGGTATTCCTTCTCATAACGAGCAGAAGACTTCGTAGGCACCAATTTACTGGTTGCTTCAGCACATTTTAGCTCGATTTCTTCCATTTTTTACGAAAATTATCACAAAATACGCACGGGATGACAAACTGTCAAATTTGTTATTATTGTTTTTACATCACTAAGCTAAATCAAAAGCTATGCGATAAAACAAGAATCGAAACCACGCTAACACCTACATACAGGCAGGTTATGTAAAATAAAACATTAAAATTTCATTTTTAATACAACACAGTATGAAATAAAACGTTGTACGATACACGGCCGTGAGATGTCATTACTCGTCTAGAAATTCCTGACTCGGCTCCTTCGTCGCCTCGTCCGTAAACATCTAGACTTGTACTTTAATATACCATTTCCCGGCCTTACGTAAATAACTATTACAAGGCATAAATTAGGATCTTTTACTAATGATAATTAACGCCCGACTTATTTAATGCGTCAGTAAATGTCACCTCACTCGAATTAGACATACACACTTCCAAGTAAAACTGAAGAGGTTTGGTGTTAGTTAGCCGGCAGGGCCGGAAGGTACTGGAGTCCGATACCGGAGGCAATCCAGATATGAGTTGAGATTTCGGAAGATCTGTTTTAGCAATTCTTTTTTTGTTTTTAATTATTCTTTTTACAGATTCATTCATCACGGGCGAAAATGTTAGTAAATTCAACAAATCTCTTATATGTGTATGACATAAAGTGAGCACAAGAAATGCTTTATTATTTGTTTTTCGAACAATGTAATCATGATTAAACAAGTTAAATGTGAAACAAAGTTGTTATTGCAATATCCTGGCAGTCACAACAATATATACATATTTTAACATGTAATAAATAATGAGCAATCGTTAATAATAATTGTAACAATTTTACGTTAGAAAAATATACGCCCCTGAGCATAAGACAATGAAGGCTCAACATATACAGAATTATTATCATGAAACGTCTATAATCATCACAATCATAAGATTACATAGAACAATTAACAACAAAGTACTTAGAGAATAATTACCTGCTAATTAATACGGGTTAAACACTTTTGATTTTTCACTACTTATATATTTTCACCGTGCACCGATCGTTTTACTTTTCACTCTGCGCTATCCCCACTTCCACTATCTTGGCTTCCTTCTAGAATTCCCCACCTAAGTGTTTGTTTTTGCGCTTCCTTCTACCAACTGTCAATATTACGTTTTTCATTATTATACAACACCCATGTAACATGTGACGTCGAAGTTTATATGATAAGTATGGTTTTGCACAATATGTCATCATATACATTGTAATAAACAACGTAAAAAGTTCTTAGAGGGGGGCTCGACTAAATTTTGTTTTACTTGTTGCTATTTTCAAATTTAAACAGTAAAATTTGATAGATCTGAGTTTTCTATTAAAAATGGTAATGTTGTTTTATATCGAAAAAGCAATCCACTTTCGAGAAAAATCGGTTTAAATATACAGGGTGATTCACAACTTATCCAAAAAAATTTGGGAATAGATGCAGTGTGAGAATTGGAGTCAATATTGTAAAAGAAATGTTTGTAAAATCCTAATAGTTGTAAAAAATTATTGAAGTTGTAGTGCATTCAACGTTTACATAGCTGGACAACTATAGTCTCCAGCGTCATTCGCAATATGCGTGGAGAGTCACGTGGCCTCAGCGACTCTGAATACTGAAATTCGATTTTACAATTGTCATAGTTGCGGTAGTGTTTACTGTGATGGTGTTTACAATAGTTTTTTAGTAGTTAGTGTCAAAAATGGCATACGTGTATAGCAATTCGGAGTTGATGGATATCGTTTTAATTTATGGTGATGCAAGACAACATTTGTGTTTACACGTCGGTCGGTGCATATAATTTTGAACAGTTGTGTAACATCAGGTATGTCAAATTATTTTATTATTTAAAACCACAAATTAATTTTATTAATTAATAATAACAATAACAGCTTAAGCAGTTGAATTTGCTGACATAAAATAGATGCTATAAAATTCTATTTATTTCTTTCCTTGCGAACGTTTTTGTTCGTTTTTATCACAATTTGCCGCCATGTCGGTCGCATTGGACGAGGTCAGGTTTTACAGTGGACCAGTTTCCAGTGCCGTGCAGAAGTGTATTTTTAAATCATTTTCGAACTGCCCTTTTTTATTTTTTCTTTACAAAATTGTATTTGTAAGAGTCTCCTGTACGTCCGAAAAATCAATTTTGCCATGAAACTATAAGAGTTAGGAAAAAAGTGAATGTACACTTTTTGTCAGTAACAAACTGTTATATCTAAAAACAGCATCATTTTTTACTTTCAGTAGGACCGTATTAATTTTTTTTATAATTTAATGGGTCTGAGTCCCCATAACTCCGCCACTGGTTGCTTGCGGGACTTCTACTTCTATGGAAAAATGGTATCTTATAAGAAGATGTGTCATGCCAAATATGGCTTAAATAGCCTTCTTCATTTAGAAGTTACTTAAAAAATTCGAATTTTTTAAAAAATCTTTAACGCCCTATATTTCGAAAATGAAGCATCTCTGGAAAAAAATTTATACTTGATTTTCTTCTTATTTTTTATGAGGAATATCTTCTTAAAGTTTGTCGACTTAATCCTGAAACACCCTGTATACAGTATGTTAGATATTTTCTATTATTTTGAGGTATCATGTTTATTTTCCCCATAATAAATACTTTCTATTTATTATAAAACATGGTCGACGTTTCAATTTTTCAAGAAACTTTTCGCAGTTCGGAATCTAGGAACAACTTTGTTAATCCCGACGCGGGGCCGATTTTTTCGGGCTACCCTATCGCTCAAACCTCAAGCCTACACTTCCATTGTATCATTCATCGCCCGTCTCTCCCGAGAGTTCTTCGTAGCCCTGGGGACCGAACCCGGTGTTATTGTAACATTTCGACCCTCAAACTTCTACTGTTTGTGTTTTATAACTGCGGTGCTCGTTAAGCCTCCTCTGTTTCCATATTTATGAATTAATTTTGTTTAAAATCGCTTTCCAATCAGTACCCTCCCTATCAGATAAAATATGTAAAACGCTCCGTTCCCGCAAATTGCCAAATTGATCGTTACGGTACGGTCCTATATTAAATTATACATTCCGCGATGTTGTAGAAATAAATTTGGGAATACAAAAATGTTTTTTTCACGATTTGATGAAGAAGAATTGCCCTTGTTCCAGGTTAGAGGTTTGTAATGGTATTGGAAATTTATAGTCCAGGCGCAAGGTGGAAAAAATTTTCAATGTATTTTGTTATGTGAATCGACTGAATATTAGATAATTGTAGGTTGGTACTCATGATTTGGTGCAGAAAGTGTAAACATTAGAGTTAAAACAAGATGATATTGCCGTTGCTGACTTCAATGGCCTATTGGTAAATAATAGAAGTGACATAGTTCAAAAATTTTACGAGTTTTTTGCAAATAATATCAACGATATCGTACAAACTATACCTATAGTAGGATCGTATTCGATGCAAAGTAGAGCAAAAAATTGTCGGCCTTTTATCAAAGGAAAATCGTGTCATCATTTTTAGGAGGCGTAAGATGAACCGTTTCAAATTTAAAATGAAATTGAATGTAAAATCTGAAATACCGCTGCATAAGCACTGTGTTCTGGTACTAGCTGTAGTCGGCCAGGTGCATCGAGTGTACGAAGTGGTCGGTTATACGTCAAATACTAACCTGGCGAGCTTGATCGTAGAGCAGGGAACAATAAACAGTGGCGCGTACAGAGGTGAAATGTAGTACATATGTGGAATTTAAATAACGAATTGGATTTATAATAAATTACATTTAAAACAAATAATTTATGAGAATAAAGGGATTTTTGCAGGAACAGGGTTCCAGACATGAACTGATCCCTTCATCGCACCCTATTACGATTCTTTTTTTTTATAAGGAGAACGAAGCTTCAGAGCAAAAACCTTGTATAACAGATATACTATAAATATTTACAGAATGAAAACAAAATATAAATCCTATGATATAATTCAATTGAAAACACTAACAATAATTCTCTATCAATCTCAACAAAATAAGTTATTTTTCTATCGAACAAGAAATATTAACAAATTATAAACAAAATATAAATTCTATGATTTATATACTGTACGCCGAACTGCATTTTTCTCATCTTCATTTAATATTATTTTTCTTCTTTCCACCCCTTTTTTAAGTTTCTTAACGTATCTTTCATTTTTCTTCTTTCTTAAAATTTTGAAAACAGATGATTCGCTTACTCTAGTATATCTAGAACACATTTCCACCAAACCAGTCTTTAGTTTCATGGGATGATCCTTTTCTAAAGCGTTATAGACGTTTAATATTATCGTTTTTTCTTTGTAACTTAATACAGATTTTTTTGTACCCACAGCAGTACATCTGGCTTGCGAACATCCAGGCACCGCCTCCATTTCTCCATATAACGACAACAGAGCAATAATAATACAAAAAACTTCACTTCACTAGCACAGAAAATATAATAGCATTCACGATTCACAAACAACAGCCCGAAACACACACACAGCACACAAATAAAACACTAAAAACACTTTTGTTACGGAGCACAAGAAATATGATTTCACTCACAAATTCTCAAATAATAGCGCGAAACACACATACAGTCCGAACGAAATATAATTGCACTTATAACAGATGTAACCTCACAAATATCGCGAGCGAGAAACACGCAGCACCAATACAACCGAAACGAAACTGACCACGCCGGGCCGGCACGCGCGCCGCCGCAACAAACACAAGACACAAGTCATATGAGGCAGGATGAAGGGAGTAATAAATGTATTGTTGCCCTGCCGCCCAATGTGCGAAGGAGATGCCTTTGTTTTTCATTTTGTCCTTCATAAGTATATAACTATTAATCCATAAAAGATGCATAAAGAAATAATTCAATTTCCAAAACCCCCTAAAACGTGTTGCACTGATTCCCTTGACAGGCAATGATTTATTACTTTACATCGAATATAATCCTACTATAGTAATGATACAATTTTTTCAATAGAAAGTAGGATAACCAATTTCTCTGAATATAAATATTAAATAAGAATGAATTTATAGTTTTTTTTCTCTTGCTAACAAAAGTAGTCCGGATGAGGTAGCAATGTATATACAGTGTGTCCTCGGATGGATCAAACTATACTTGTAAGTTGTACATAAAAAGTTTTGCTTACCGTGAAAAGTCATTCGCCATACTCAGACTTTCAAAATAACATACAGGGTGGTTGTCAAATAAGGAAACGTGAATTTGTGCCAAGAGTAAAGTATTAGTTTTTTGAGAGGAATTTTAAAATATTACTAAAAGAAGTTGTTTCTAATGTTAACAGTAGTCCGGATATGAAATTTGAACGTGATATCTCAAAGTTGATATTTTTGCGAAAATTATGAACATAAAATAATTTTATAAATTCAACTTTTCACGATAAGCAAAACTTTTTATGAAGAATGACTTTTTCTCTTAAAATGCAAATTAAGGAAAATTACAAGTATAGTTAGGTCCATCAGAGGACACACCGTATATAAAGATTTTTTTGACGTATTAAGTGATTCATTGCTGAATATAGTAAATTGCTCATTGATAACTGGTCAGGTTCCATATTCGTTAAGGGTATTTTCTATTGCATTGATTAGAAAATTTGTAAAAACAATTAGGGCTGAAGAAGTTAGGCCCATTAACATTTTGCCTACTTTTGAAAAAAAAAACAAGCTGGTTTCAGAGGAAATCGTAGTTGTGAAAGGGCATGCAATTAATGATTAGAAGGAGGCCCTTGATGCAGGAAAAGTTACTGCTATTATTTTTTTGGATCTAAAAAGGGCATTCGAAACCATAGATAGAGTTAGAATGATTAATAAATTAAAGTTACTGGGTTTTGATGGTACAAATTTGAGATGGTTACAAGATTATTTTGTATAATAGGAGGCAGAAAGTAGTATATGATCAGTATGTATCAAATGAGTTAAATATTGTTAGGGTACTACAAGGAAGTATCCTTGGACGCCTGTTATTTGTTTTATATTTAAATGATATTTCATTTGTATTGGGGAAAGTTAAATATCACTTATTTGGCGATGATACAATCATCTATGTATCAGACACATGTGTAGAAGACCTAAAATGAATGCGATATTAAACAATATAAAAGACTGGAAGTTAATAAGTTAAAATTAAATGTTTCAAAAACAAAAGGTATGAAACTAGGGAAAAAGTCATATAAAACATTTCTATAGTAATCAGTTAAAATTTGAACTAACGGGGAGATAGTAGAAGTAGTAGCTGAAATGAAGTATATTCTATCACAGAGAGCAGTTTATCTGATCGATATCAAAGTTATTACGTATCATAGTTGAATAAGGTTTACGTGACATGGCCATACAGGAACCATTGTTGCGGAGCTTGACTGATGACAATGTGCAACATCCTTTACGGTTAAAACTTTTACGACAAAGGCTTTAATGCTACAATTTTATTCTCAGACAAGACAAAGCTATGTAAATCCTTTAGACTTGTGTTTTTAGAAATAAAAAAAAAATGTGTATGACACAAATGCCAATGAAGTTGAAGAACTACCACTCCAGAATGAGCCACATCACAAACTATTAGACAACAGCTCAATGTTTAGTAAATATGCGTGATTCTTTAATTTCGACGGGGTCGCTCATGTGTTGACGAATGAGATGGCAACGGCGACTACTTATTGTGATGCCATATTCCCATTCTCGACTTCAGTAGCTGAAAGCTAAAAAGTTTAGAATACTCCCAAGTTGCAATTTACCTCATTAAAACAATAGGTATACAATAACAGCGTGGGATGAAGTAGCGCTGCCTCCACTAAACAAAAGACGAGCGGGTCCCTTTGAAGATCGTTTGCCAAATAATAGCAATCCCTTAACCATTATTGTCTCGTTAAGGCGGGATATGCGCCTTCTTGGCCTAATTTTCCTATATTCATCAAGCGGGACTGATTTGACGCCGATATTATGGAGGTGGGGGAGATCGAGGCAGCTGTTAATGCCTACCAAAATGTAAATTATACAGCGCAATGGGGTGGGCTGGTCCACAGCTAAGCTGACTTTTTTGTTGCGCTCTGTAATCTCCTAAAATACGATTCGTTTCGAAGCATATTTTACTAACTTACCAGTAACGATATATTTACATAATTTTATATAAAATTAACATTAAGCGGACGTTTTTGGAAAAATAAGACTGAAACACGTCGAAAGGAACATTAGAAACATTACAGCGTTGATATATTTAATGATGTGTTTCGACCTTTGTTATGGTTGCACCGACCCCAGTCGCCCCTACGCGTTCGCCACCCCGCATGATACTGTCGTATCGGAATCCTTCATTAGCCAGCACCAATTTCGCTTCCATCATTTCGAAATTGTCACCCCTGCATGTAAATGACATTATCGGCAGCTATGCCGTGGCAAATCAACGCGCACCTTCACAGTTGCTGTCACAGTGTACTTTATAATAAGCGTTTTTATCAGTTACTGTCACTAAGAGGGGCAGGATCCGCTTTCGTAGATGAACTTTATTGGATATTAAAAAAATAACGCAAGAATGTGGTATTAGCTTTATTGGAACAAGCAATTTACAGAAGACGCATCATTATTCTAATGGTGAACACTCTATTTGGGAAGAAATTTTGACGCAAAGACGTTTTGAAGTTTTCTCTCGATAATTTAAACTGATGACCACGTAAACGCTCATCCAAATTTAACCTAAATAAGTCTCCAAAAGTTAAACTGTAATGATTATTTAGAATCTTGTACATTTGGATAAGATCACCACGAAGACGTCTCACATTAGTACAAGTAATTTTCAAATTATCCAAACGGTGATGATGTGGAAGAGATCCAAATTTGGGGATCCATTTTGTGAATCTTCTCTGCACGCTCTCTGTCAGATTAATATCTTTTACCAGGTAAGGGGACCATATGTCCACGCAGTATTCCAGATGCGAACGAATATATGATTTATATAATTTTAAGAAGACCTGATCGTTTGAGCTCTGGAAACACTTATTTAAAAGATAAGACACGGAGTTGGCTTTTTTCACAACGGTGGAAATATGTTCAGACCAAGTGAGACTGGAATTGATTACTACACCCAAATCATTCTGGTTTTCGACAGTTGTTATAAGTTGACCTTGACCGAAAGCGTATGTTGTCTTGAGATTATTTTTACCAATATGTATAACAGTACACTTATTTAGATTCAGAGGGATGAGCCAATCATAGCACCAGTGCTCGATGGAATTAATATCATCTTGTAAAGTTTGATGATCTTGTAGTGCATTTCCAAATATCTTAGTATCATCGGCATACAGTGCATGGTGCGATTTGAGCTGTAGTGAAAGATCAGCTGTATATACCAAAAATTGGACTGGTCCAAGAACAGAACCTTACGGTACCCTTGGAAGAGCTACTTGAGATTCTGAATGCGATTTGCCATCTCGTACTGAAAACGTTCGATTTGTGAGGAAACTATCTATCCAGGCAAGTAATGGGTCTCGTATACAATTATGTTCCAATTTATACAATAGCCTGTTTTTCGGGACTCTATCTAACGCCTTGGCAAAATCAAAATACAGAACGTCGACTGGAAATTCCTTGTCTAGCCATAGTGTCCACGCGTTCACAGACGATAAAAGGTTCGTAAAGATAGAACGGCCTGGAAGGAAACCATGCTATGTATCAGGAATAATATTGTGGGCAAGTAAATAGCTGAGAAGGTCCTCCTTTTTTATACGTTCCAGAGTTTTTACGCAGATGTTAAACTTATTGGTCTGTAGTTATTTGTATCCATTTTATCGCCTTTTTAAAGGGGGGTTACTGATGCAGTAAGCCATATTTTAGGAAGCTGGGCTGTTCTTAAAGAAGTTTGCATTATCAACGAAAGAGGCTTCGCAAGGGCCGTTGCAGAGATCTTTAATATATTTGCAGGTATCCCATCTGGACCTGGAGAGAAGTTAGTACGGAACCGTTTTAGATGTTTTAATACCACCTCTTCAGAAATGAAGATATTTTCTAAACACGTGGATTTGGTAAAGCAGGAAAGGGTCCAAAAGGTTCAACACAAAATACTGACTGGAACATGTTCGAGAGCGCTTCAGCAGCTTCTAGATCACTAACAGAGATAGATCCATCGGTTTTTTTGACCATAGGAGTTTTGACAGCAGTCTGAAATTGACTTCTAGTATACTTATACAGGGTGCTTCAGTCATAATGTCACTAATTTTAATCACGTATTCGGAAGACTTAATAAAGACAGAAATTCGGAAAAAAAAATTTTTACTCGACTTTTAAAAATGAAGGAAATCAACCCATAACTCTCGCTAAGAAGGCGGCCCTGCCAGATGCCCGGATGCTCGGAAAATTTTGTAACGTAGTCACGAACAAATCGTCAGCTGAAGCGAACAGCGTTGCCAAGTTCACATCATAATCTGCGTTCACATTTAATTAATCCGCTTTAGTATACGAATACATATGTAAGAAACCAATAAAATGCAAGTAAATAAAGGATCATGCTGCATTTTATTATAACTAATTTTAATAATTTAGTGCAAAATGTTTTAACAAGCCTGACTTGTCGAAGTCAACTTTCGTTAAAAGAATATAAATAAAGCAGAGGTTTGTAGGCACACTGTATTTTATCAAATAAAAAAAGTCGGCACACTAAATACCCGAATATACAAAATACACTACACACTGTTACAAAATCATCACCTAACAATTTAAAGCGTTTATTCAAATCTACCACCCTCCATATCTCCCGCATTTTTCCCGCAAAGGAGTTAAAATAACACATTTTCAGTTCAAGCTTTAGAAACAGCTGATTTTCCCAATCGTCTTGAATTTTGCAATTGGTTCCTAAGTGTAGCAGAACTTTATTAACAAAGTGCTCTGGACGGATGAATGTTGTTTTACTCGTGCTGGCATTTTAAACAGGTAAGAAACATAAGTATTGTTTTCTCAAAAACAATAAGTGCCTACCTAGGTTACACCAAAGTTTAGATTTACACTAAAGTTTACATTTATTATGTAAACTTTGGTTATACGCAACTGCATATTGAATAATAAACTGAAATACTAAAACTGTATTATTTAACTTAATAAATTATAAAACGTGAAAACCTTAATAATATTAAAAATGATAAATTGTAATAACCGTACATTCGAAAACAATCATCCTAAAGACCGATAACTTTTTGCTCTACTTTGCATGAAATATGATCCTACTAAAGTGCACACGTGCAAATTAGGTTATTGACCTCGACATAGGTTAACATAGATCGGAAATACGTAGGTACCGAGTTGTTTATTTGTCTCTGTCCGATTCTATTTTTATCTTCTATTACTTACAGTCAATATTTAAATACTACATACATTTCACCCTCTCTTTATAATTTATCTACTGAGTGTTGGTTTTTTATGTCATTATTTCTGTAATGAAATTGAAATGGTTATGAAATGAAGTTTAAATTATTTAAACTTTTGGGGTTTTGTAATTTCAATATTAAATTTTATTTAAAGTGAAACAGAGCTAATTTCTTTGCAGCCATAATAGTCACATTTGGTCAGATGAAAACCCGCACACTACTCGTCGGTTTAGCTTTCAGAGGAGGTTGGGTGTCAATGTATGGACAGGAGTACATGGCGATCGTTTAATTGGGCCGCATTTTCTACCTGTACACCTGAATGGGCCGCTTTACTTTCAATTTTTAGTAGAAGGCTTACAGCAAATTAAAAAATTATCACTATGATGTTAATAAAAAATGATTTTTGGTAAGTCATGCTTAGACCTCCTCGAGGTTCTTGCTGGGCAACAATAACAATTTAATATTAACCGTTTATTTATTGTCTTTATATCTGCAAAAATATATAAATATGGCAACATTGCATCTAGGTCGCTTTGTTCATATCGTAGCCGGCTGACGTCAGCCGGTCAGTAACAGCCTGAAAAAGGGGTTAAATAATGATTTGAAAAAATTTTTTTCAGCTTAAATATGCATTTAATTTTTTTTAATCACGCCATCGTATTATACTCATTTTTCTCTATCTACTCTTAAAATCAATGACATTATGACTGAAGCACCCTGTATAATGCTTTTGGACCTTTCTCCACAAGGTTATTCTTAAAATTTTGCCTAGAGACACGAATGTCATGGGTTAATTTATTTGAGAATTCACGATGAGCGAGAAAGTCCTCTACAAGACCAGTACGTTTGTATCTACGCCAAAGACCATGTTTCGCCTTGGCTCTAACTACAAGATCACCACTAATATATGGCTTCTGAGAATTTGAAGCTTTGCGAATAATAGTACTGCAAATACTCATAGCATCAGAAATAGCTTCATGAAAAATATTCCTCAACGTTATTAGAAGAAAAAATGTCCTCCCAAGATAAGCTATTCAGTTGGGATTGAAGATCGTCATAATTGATTCTCGTAATATTATTAATAATATTTCGGCCAGTGTTATGTTCAAAGACTTGAATTTCAAAAGTTATAACATGATCGGAACAGCCAATTGGAGGGTACAATTCAAGATTTGCTAAAAACTCTGTGGTGTCTACCATAAAGATAATTTTGAAAAAATGAAATAGCAACTGGATTAAGTCCAAAATATTTGAGTTTTTGTAAACGAATTTTATGATTTAATGTGTCAAATGCTTTGCTGAAGTCGAACAAAATTAGGCATTTGTTTCGTCTAAAACCCGATTGAGTTAAGGGCAATATCTCTTTCTTTAATAAATAACTACTTAACTGCGAGCACACAACTTTTTCAAGAACTTTAGATATAGTTGAGAGTATACTTATCGGACGAAATTGGATAATATCTTGAGGGTTATCAACTTTAGGTAAAGGTAATATGTTAGCTTCTTTCCAAGCAGATGGAAATGTCTCTGTCTTTAGACATGTGTTAATAATAAATGTAATATGTGGTATTAAGAGTGGCATAATATTAAAAAGCCTTAGATTAATATTGTCAGAGCCTTGAGCTTGAATAGTACTTATTGTACTATTTACCTCAGTTGTTACTTCAGAAAATGAAAAGCCATCATCGGGAAAAATGGTATTGTACTTATCTACAACTGCATCAGTAAATTGATCATGAATTAAATTTGTTTGGGGAATCTTATTGACAAGAAATTCATTAAATGATTCTGAGTCAAATGGGAAAATTATATTGTTTTACACTCGGTTAAATTTAATTTTTTTAAAGTTCTCCAGAAGGTGTCTGGTTCTTGTTTAAATTTATAAGTTAAAAAAGCTTTCTTTTCAGATTTGATGGCATTATTACCAAAATTACACATTTCTTTATATTCATTAAACGATTTTTCAGTATTTTTAAGTTTAATCATCAATTTTAGATTAGATTTAGGTGATAACCAAGGAGCGGAGGCTTTCGTAATTCTCACCGTTTTCTCAACTACATGCAAATTAAAAACTTCAACGATATTTTCATTCCAAAAATTTATCATATCATCTACACTATCGAGCGAAAATATAAAATTTACATTTAACTAAGTAAGTCATAGAAATCCGTGCGATAGAGAAAGATAGCTATAATGAAAGCGTCTAATAGTCACCGCCCATTTCGCCCTTCCACAAATAAGATCCACTTCTTATTTTTGGAAGGGACGGATTTCTATGTCTTACTTTATCGCTCTCACGTAACGGCAGATGGACCATCGGTACTTTCCGAACCTTTATATTTAAATCACCTCTAAATATTACGTCATCATATTCGTGTAATAACATGGATAACATATTTTCTAATTCCGCTAAACTACTTACTATATCAATGGCAGGAGGTCGGTATAAAGTCCCAAGACATACGTTCTTCTTCAAATATCTTCACATCATTCATTTTATTGTGCAAAATATATAACGTTTCTTCAAACTTCAAGTCTGATACAATATTTAAGGTTAGGCTTAAACTCAACAAACTGAGTGTTTAAATATGATCCATATTATACGTAGAAATTACGCATTTTGCATCTTACGTATCAAAATCACCAACCACCTATTTGTGAGTCTGCATCTCGTTACTGACGTCATAAGGAGATACGACGAAACTAGGCCAACAGTCATACTACAACAGTTCTATCGTTCTATCATAAGAATCAAATTTATATTGTACTAAACTAGCCCAAGACAAAACGATAGAATTCGAGGAATCATCGTCGTTATGAAATCGATCTGGGCAGTCACTAATTATTTTTGTCGGTCGTCGTTCCCATAATAAATTGAAAAGGGGCCGGTTCGATATCAACTCTGACATTTCTCCAATTCGTAAAAGGAATCCATTATTGTTATTTCATTACCTGGGGACAGGGGAGTGGGTATTAGAGTGTTTATTATTTCAATGTTGACTGGCGAAGCCACGCTATGCGTCAATCAGAGTTGCAGGTTTAATGGTTTAAAGGTTTAGATTGTACACAGGGTAATTTACAACAAAAATTGTGGGAATAAATCCATACAAATGTATAGGGTATCTCAAACTCGATAGTATGGGCCTACTGTGAGGATACAAAAAATTTAAATAAAATTTGGGACACGTGGTATTAAATGGGATGAGGTAAGTTCCATTTTTAATCAAAGGTACATATTATTTTTGTTATTTGACAGAAACGACTAATTATATTTTTTCCAGAAACCTACCCAATTTTTTTCCCTGTTAAAATGCTCTGTTTTTTCTAATAAACTTTTATAATTTTTCTGTATTACTTCCCGTTTAGTTATAAGCAATATCGTCCTAGACAGTCTCGAAAGAAATACCACCTATAAATCACATTAGCCGTGGAGAGATCAAGTAGTCGTTGGAAAATAATTGAATGTTCGTTCTTTAAAGTGCATAAATGTCATTAAGAATAAATAAAAGGATTAAACTCGATTTATCACATTTAACCTTCTTGTAGCATTGTTGCCATCATTTTCGGAACGCAAAACATCTGCCAAAGTTTGTGAAGAATTTGCACAAATTACGGATGTCTCTTCTTGTAACGAACAGCCATATTTTCCTTGGATTTTCCTTGCAATATCAAGTTTGTTAGATATATACTCCTCGACATATATTTTTGCTACAGAGAAGCTTTTCCATCCACCATGCCGTTTGAAGGTTGTAAGTTTATTGCCCAATAAAGTTGTTGAAATGCACCTCATACAATGGCCAGTATATGCTTCTGTGATATTCAGGAATGAAGCAACTATTGAGGGTACCTTCGCCAATGTGTTGATTCCAAACAGACTGAGAAGAACATTTTTTATTGATATATCTTAAAAAGAATATGTCTTGTGTTAGGCGAATTGGGCGCAGAGAAATATATTTTCTGCACATTTCAACAGCATTTACGCAAAATCCTTCTTCCATAATTGTAAATTTTCTTGAATTGAAACAAGTAGGTAACTACCAACGTCTTGGTCGTCACTAATTTTCAAATTTGTCAATTTGCAACATCGACAGGCACCATAAACCCCCATTATTACTTACAACTTAAAATAATCCACAGTTCACTATATACCTAACAACATGTAAAAGATAAAAAAATATTACCTTAATCATTAAATATTCTTTATCGGAAGCCCCAGTAAAAAATTCTTCAATATGTGTACTTTCCAATGCTGCAGCTTTTTTTTTGTTTTGTATTCTCTCAAATCACTCTTCAAATAAGCAGTAAGCTTCGTATACCAGAAGTACGGAATAAAATTCATATCTATTGAATGAGTTATTATTTTTTAAAACGCCGAAACACGTTAACTGATTTTGATTTTTTCTCATCTTTCGGTTATATAATAATTAATTTTTCTTCAACCCCCTAACCCCCAGCTACCGCATGAGGGGGCTCGTTGAAAAGCTTGTAGAAAACCGAATCCAGCCATACCAAATAAACCAGTTTTATTTTTTCAATTTCAAGTTTTTTTCATTTAGAATTTAGTTTACAAAAATAAACTCAATGTCGCAAATGCTGAAAATGTCCTCCATTCACTATTTGGCATTCTCCAAGACGATAGTAAAAACTGTCCACAGCATTCTGAATGACTTCAGCTGGTAAATTATGTATCTCAGCCCTAATCTTGTTCTTTAAATTCTCAATATTATCCGGTCTGTCCTGGTAGACTCTTTCTTTCAAATATCCCCAAAGAAAATAATCCAGGGGTGTTAAGTCTCGGGATCTTGGCGGCCATTCAACTGTACCCCGACTACCAATCCAGCGATTTGGAAACATTTCATCTAAGTATCTTCGAACAACAATACCAAAATGTGGGGGAGCGCCATCTTGTTGGAACTAAATTCTTTCATTCGGTATATCTGGATCAATTTCATGAGGGAAAATCACAGCTAGAGCAGGTATCAGGTCAAATGTTAGGAAATCCAGGTAGCCTGCGGCAGTAAGATTTTCTTCAAAAAAGAATGGGCCCAAGATTCTGTTGTTGCTGATACCTGTCCATACATTAACTTTTTGTGGATGCTGCGTATGCGATTCGCATGTCCAGTGTGGATTTTCCTAGGACCAAAAGCGATAGTTGTGCCTGTTAACCACTCCATTTAAATAAAACGTAGCTTCATCCAAAAAAAGTACGTCTCGTTGAAAACCATTATTGTCGTCACACCGTCTCATCATTTCCTCACAAAATTGTAATCGCCTATCATAATCGTCTTCCAAAAGCTCTTGGACAAGACATACCTTATAGGGGGGTATTTCTCGTTTCAGAAACATTCGAATTGCAGTTCGAGAAGCATCGTGATTGCGGGCCAGTGAAACAGTTGAAGTATGAGGATTTTCAACAAGTTCTAATGCAATGTATATTTTCTTTTCTTCATTCAAAGCAAGTGCCCGTCCAGTTTTGGGCAAAGTCTGTACTGTACCGTGTTCCCCAAATTTGTGAAATATTTTACTAACTGTCCCTTGCGAGATTTGGTTTTCGGGATATTTCGCATTAAATAAATCGTGCACTTCAGCCTGACTTCTTATTTTGTCTCCACATCCAAGCAATATCAAGATTTCGATGCGTTGCCTTGCAATATCTATATTTTTATAGACCTTTTAGTAGCCTTCAACATCGAATATTTCAACCACAAGATGAAATTGCATATTTTTTCTTCAAATTTAAAAAATATTATAGCGTGACTTCTACATTTATTGTCATACTCTCCGTTTTTCCCTCCATTCTTTAAATTTGGCGAACACTTTTTCGTAACATTCCCTGGATTTCACTGGCAATAAATGGAAAATTACTTCTTAAGCTTCTTCAAACAATCACAGGAACACAATTACTTTCTTGCATTTTTATCAAATTCAGATAGAACTGTTTATTAAATAATTGATAATAAACAACGTACCATAGCAACCACAAGGTATAACAAAACCTACCACGTTTCATTGAGAGAGATATATCGAGTCGTGGGAATATATATTATTTTAATTCCAGTAATTCTGACTCTACAAATATGATTGTAATGTGATTATGGATAAAACGTTGTATTCGTGCTTTAATTGCTTTTTATCCACTTAATAATGCTTGCGTAGATAAAATGCTACTTGAAACACTTATACAATAAATAACTAGTAATAACATGTTTTTTCAATATTAAATTGTCACAGAAAAAAATTTATTATACACGGGTGAAAATATTAGATTTTAACTATCGGTGTTTTTAACAAACACAACCTCGAGCTAAAATCTAATACTTTTTCCCTTGTATAATAAATAACTATTTTTTGACACCCTTAAATAGTTAATAAAGTTTTTTTTCTTAGAATGAGCCAAAGAATCACACCCTTTATTTTTCGACATATTATGTTCTGAAACACCCTATTTTTAATGGTGGATGTATCCCTAAGTTTTTTTTTTGTATAAGTCGTGAATCACGTTGCATTTGCAGTTCAATTCAATTAAATTACTTGTAAATATGACTCGCACTTTACGTCCAATTTTGAACTTACAACGTACATTTCAGTAAAACTACCCTTTTTATCTCGTAAGTAGCCTTGCACTTGCCCCGAGCTAGACGAACAGGCGCTACTTCTCTCTATATATCGCAAAGCGGGAGCGCATAAAACTTCCCGAAGTGGGTCTTCGCTCAAGTAACAGCATCCGTTCTGTACTAGGACGCGACGGTTGCATAATCTTTCGGATGGCGTCGTGGCAATCAGTGCAGCAGGCGTGACGGCTTCTGGCCCTCTGGCCGTTTGCACCGACAAAATATAAGCTCAGTTTTGCGATTAACCGCGTTTAAATTGAAAATTGAATTGTACCGTTTGATAAAGTTTTTCTTACCTCTATTTTCATATTTTTTTACAACTACGACACCTCTATAGCAACTGTCAGTAAAAATGGTATTGAACTCGATTTATACTTTGCTCCTGGCTCTATTTTTCTCTGGTATGGAACTATTGGTTTTTATCTGGACATAATAAATAGCAACTAACATTAAATTTTTTTGTTTGAAAAATTTGCACAATTCACCACACTTTCCATTCAAGACCAAAGAGCCGGAAAAAACCGCCTCAAACCAAATTGACCGGTCAAGGATGGCGTCCCAAAGGACCTAACGGACCAGCGAGGGATAATAAAAATTTCACCCATCTTTCCAAAATTTTATTGCCGCGCTCAATACTGCTCGCAGCAGCAACAAAACGACCTCTCCATGATACTCGACGTTAACGAGGAGCAGTCCAAAACCGCTTAGCGCCTACAAAAATGATCCGAAATGGATTTTTTAAAATCTTTTCTTTAGGGAGTCCTTAAGGGACCTCTCACGAGTTTTTTTGAGAAAAAATACTCTAAATTTATTAAGTTCGGCAAAGTTAAATTAGGTTTTTTAAAGTTTTTGGTGTAATTTTTACATTAAGGTGGCCATATCCCTGACCGAGAAATAGTCAAATTTCTGGCGTTTTTAGGTACCGAAATCTTGAAAAATAAAACGTGTAGAACAAAAGTAAGCCCAAAAATAAAATCCTTAATGTTCTGTTTATTCATTGTTACTACTAAAATTTACTCAAATAAAATCATAACTTAAAAAAAGCGTTTGGAAAACATGCGCTTGCTGTTATCCTAACCCCACATTTTAAGAATTACTTTCACGTACTTATAAATAAAAGTAAACAATTTTATATGTAGGACTAAGCAAGTAAATGTTATAAGAATATTTACATGTGGAGTTATATATAAAAAAGTTAGTATTTTCGTAGATTTCAGTACCTAAAACCTTGATGGTTTGATCGTTTTTTGCACCTGTTTATTCATTTTACTGCGGCGTCTTTGAAAATACTCAGGTGGCATGACATAACATTCCTATTATTTGATAAGCTTTAGATTATTCAGTTATTAAATGTTTGAAATTAATTGTCTTTGCGGAAAACACTATTTAAAGAATATGGGGCCCTTAACCTTTGTTTTTAATGGTTGAAACTTAAATAATTAAAATACTTTAATAAAAAAAAAATGCTAATAACTGATAAATTTGGATGATGTTAGCTGTTAGATTTTTTTATTAATGTTCAGCTTAAAAATTTAGAATTAATCTTTTCATGGAAGTAAATCATCAAATATGTTTATTTTTGGTTTTTGGTTTTTTACTAATTGCTGGTATTTTACTCGTATTTGAGGCTAAGAAACTATTTTACCTTTTTAAGTTAGGTTATGTTAGATTTGGACATCTTGAAATAAAATTCACGTACTTTTTCCGATAATAAACTATTAATAAATTTACTTTTATTTACCTACCCTGTAAAAAAATTCACTCAAATTTCACTCAATAATGTATCAATTTCTGTCCACACCCAATTGAGTGAAATTTTCACTCTAATAGTATGTACAACTGAGTGAAACTATTGCATCAGAAACGAGTGAGTTTTACTCAAATCCGAGTTACTGCTAACTATCAATTGAGCAACTTTTGGCTCTATTCTGAGTATACACATAAAACCAATTTAGAGTTAACTTTTTCTCTAATTTAAATTTAACTATTATTGAGTCATTTTTTACTCAGACTTGGTTTTTAATTAACTAGAGTGCAACAATAAATCACTCATAAATGATTAATTAGGATATACAGTGTTGAAATGAATTCACTTCGCGGGGCCTCCTTCTGTCCTGACTGAGACCTGCCAGCTGAGACCCACCGCCGCCGGCTGAGGCCTGTTCTCCTGGCGATCACGCTTTTCTGGAGAATCTAACGGGCCCCTATCAACTGTGATCGAGATTACAGAAGCAAAATGTAAGTGGTGCCATATTCACGGCGCCATTCAAATTGCTCGAAATTAATATACATTTAAACTCACTCAGTATTGAGGACATTTACTCTGATTTAGGTACAAGTACACCAAATACGAGTTTACGTGAAGAATGTATTTAAGGAGTACCGATATTTGAGTGAAAGTATTTACAATTAGTTTTAGTTTAAATATAATCACAAATGAGTAAAATGATCAAAATGCCCAATATTGAGTGAAAATGTACTCAATAATTTCACTCAATGGGTTCACTGCGAACCTTTATAATTGCTTTCACTCGCACCGATTTTTTTTACAGTGTATCAACATATATTATTAAATGTTAAAACGATAATACTTTATAACTTGTTTTTAGGTTATGTTAGGTTAGGTCGGGTTAGACTATGTGAATTTAAATTAGTTTCAAAACGCTAAGTGTAAATTTGACTATTTTTTATAACTATATTTTGGACAATTTTTATAGGCTCTAGGCGTTTTTTTTTTGGGACTACAGAAGACACCAGTGTGCGATGCGGCGCGAGAATTGGACGTTTTCACCGATCTTTCCAGATTTCCCGATGTCGCCCCCAACCTCTCGATCTGAGGGCCGCAGAGCCAATTTACGTCTGGATTTCGAAGACAAAAAGTTGTTCAAATACAACGAAATTCAGACCTAAAGGAAGATAATATCCAGTAGAGCATTAATATAGTAAACTAATCTAGAACCGTAGAAATAAATATCGCAATTTCCAGCCAGGATCAAGGAACCGCAACAGACGGGAGCCCACAAGAGATATGTACGTAGAAGTAGCAGTGGGTGCGATCGAACATTGACCCTGAGAATTGGCAGATATATAACCAGAAATGAATATCTGGCCAGTGCTAGCAGCATGATCAATTTTTTTACAACTGTAGGTACTATGTATGGAAATGTTTATAACCAATATCTATTGTCAAACATATTGTAACATGTTCAAAAGTCAACAATAAAGCAAAATTCCATATTTCAATTATATTAGACCCTCAAAGGATACGCAGCTCTAAAGCAGCCATACACTAGCCCACCTACGAAACGCAGTTGAAAAGCTTCCAAAGCTTATAAGCGGAGACCTCAAATAACTATTAGAAACTAAAGTGCTCCTTAAAATCAGTGTAAAAACTATACAGGGTCAGTAGAAACACTTTAAAAAATCAATATTTCATTGAACAAAAAAAACAAGTAAAGTGCCTAAGTCTCCGTCTCTAGACATAAATTAGAACGTGGATCATTATTCTGAAGCCGACAACAACGAGCTGAAGGATAATAAGATGCATAGCTAGCTGTAAACTAGTTATTCTACGACGTGGCGCCCAATGCGTGGCCCTGTCGTTCAACAAACCAATACCCAATCTTTTAGTTCCACAACAGCGCGAACTATCTTGCTGATTGGATAAGTTCGATCTTGCTATACCACAACAATTTCTAGTGTTCTACCATATTTGTGGTTTCAGTAGTTTTACCGAGTTTGTGTCGCCTTACTTGTTAGAACATGTAAATAGACGTGTCCTCTCCCAAGAATAAGTGTATGTAGGTGGTAATAGGTAGTATTTTTGGAATCCTCTAAAATGTTACGCCTATGGAATAGCAATCGCCTCACGCCTTACCCTTCGCACGAATATTGTTGAGAGTGTCCATTATCTACTATCTTGACACTGGGATACATAATGAAGGAAATATTCGGCGGAGCCCCCTCTAAGCGGTGTCCAGTCCCTAGTTACGCCTCTGGCTGGTCGTAATCCCGAGTTAAATTGAAGAAATTGGAAGCCATTCATGCAGGTCATTAAAATGACGGGCAGCTGGGCGAAATGTGGAAGTTTTCGAGCTGGGGACGGGGTAGAAAAACTTTTTAACTCTTTTGCCTCGAACTCCCGGACCGAACTAATTAAATCTAACTCCTTATTTTATCGTTTCGGGAGTTGGAGCTGAAATGTTTTTGTAATCGCGCTATTTCTCCTATTATATAAGTTATGACGTTTCCACAAACTTATGGAACAAAAGGAAACTTTTTTACTGTAGTCTTGACAGGCAAGTTTCTCTAAACGGTTTTATACATACAGGCGAAATTTTGTACCCACTTATAATAAGGCGTACAAACTAGAAAACATACAAGGTGATTGGATTGGTATATGCGTGTAGTGGACACTAAAATGTTGTTTTAACGCAATTTACCTTTACACCAAGTTGTGATTCGCAATGAGAATTATGAGGGTAAATGAGGGCAAATCAAATATAAACGGCATTTTATTTTTTTTTTAAATTATTTATTGAAAAATAAAAGGCAAATATAATTTATTTTTCTACATTGTTTGCTGCCTTAGAAATACATTTTCCCAGCATCGAAGAATGAAACTGGTTACATCAGGAGACAATTACGTCCTCGTCATCTTCAAATCGTTGCCCTCCTAGAGCCTCTATAAAAGGCCCAAACAAATGAAAATCGGGCTTCTTCTTCTTCTTCTCCTAGTGGTTGGTTCTAATAAGTTCCATGCACAGAGCACCTAGAGTGTACGTTTCCTATCCCAAAGCACGGGAACCGATGAAGTCAAATTGCAGGGAAGTGGAGTGTGTGAAGTAATCTGAGCGCGCATACTTTGAGCAGGTTCGGATTAAGGCAATATTTTTATACTTATGACAAATAGTTATTTTTCAAGTTTGTAATTCAGAAAATAATATAATTTGTCTTGCTTATATTAAATAAACCTACAAAATAATTTAAATATATTTATTGTCCATTAAGTAATACTAATTTATTTAATATTTGTCTTTTAGTAGATTTCACTGAATTAAATATTTTAACTTCATGATTTATTATCACATCGATATACTTTTCACATACAGTCTTCACAAGTTCTTATTCATATTTTTTAAATAAGTTCACATTCAAAAAGTTTTTTAATACATGATACACACTTTTATTTTTCTGTAGCTTGAGTGTACTGTTTTTATAGGAGTTATTAAAAAAATATATTATTATTTTTTCTATTTCTTAAATTGTCATTTTTCTGAAACATAATGATAAAATTAGTTTAACTAATGCAAAATGTAACGGCATATATTTTTAATATACGAATATAAACATTAAAATTGCTAAAGCTATTATTAAGATTTTTAAAATTTGGATAAAAAATAAAATTCTAACATTACTTTAAAATCTTTATTGGCCTTTAAATATTGTAACTTTATTTAGTACATGTCGTTTTGTAACTTTTAGAGAGTTAAATATTTTTGTTTCGTGATTTATTCTTATATCT
>NW_019416879.1:89078-91984 GCF_000390285.2 Anoplophora glabripennis
CGGTCTGTCTGGGCTGACCTGATCGCGGTCTTTATATTACAAAATCTGTCACATTTGACAATTGCACACAATTGCGCTCTCCTTTAAATAGTTGCAGTATTGTTTTAGTAGTGAAAATAAGTTCTATGGAAGCGGTGTTTTTATCAGCGGAAAAACATATTTAGGGGGTGAAATACACTCTCAAAATTCGCCCCCAAAAACAGTTTTTTCTAAATATCTGGGGTTCTAAGCAATATTTTGGAAAGAAGCAAAGTGGAAATTACTTCTTATAAAAAGCAAATGTTTCACAAGTGATTCCCTGTTTGGGGATTGCTACCCTTATTTTTTATTTCAGAAAAACTAGGTATAATTTTCAAACATTTTTATATGTAGGTACAAAATTTATATATGCTCAAAAAGAATTAAAAATATGATTTATGTAAACAAATTGACAAAATTAAATTGACCTGTTTCGGGGTTTTCGTTAAAATCTCTACAACCCCCTAGTGCGAGAAATGTCTGTACGATTAGAATTAACATTATAAAATAAAAAGTTTTTACTTTTTCTTTAATCATACGAATAATTTTTTCTATTAGCCTAAAACGTATTTAAACGGATGCAAACTACCCTTCATGTTCACCCCCAGAAACAGTATTTCCGTGATATCTTGGATTCTAATCAATATTTTGGAATGAAACTACTTCTTATAAAAAAGCAGATGTTTCACAAGACATTCCGGGTTGTAACTCTTATTTTTTATTTCGAAAAAAATGTATTTTTCAAACAAAATGGAAATTATTTTTATTGAACAGAGCGAATGATTCGCAAGTAATCTTGCCTGTAATTTGTTTTTTAGTGAAAATTTATGAAAATAAGAAATAAGTATAATTTTACCATCTACAAACCGGAGGATGCAATTTCTAATGTTCTAATGGACTGTGAATCGTTCTATTTAGTAGAGGCCATTTTTCATTTTGCTTAATAAAAAATAGAGGACAGTGTCAACTTGACTTCGTTTTTATTTGAATGCTCGTTATTTTAATCTTTAAATATTATTAGTATAAGAAATCATTGGGTATTATCTGTTCTTTTTAAATAGTTTTTATAACAGAGTAACTGAAATATGTGGATTTTCATTTTCATATTGACAACCAGTCCTGTGTGTACATATAGTAATACCTATTTGTTTGAATCAAAATTTTACTGTTTTTGAAAATTGAATATTTGAAAATATTGTTTTAATACTTAAGAAAATAAAATGACTTCTATGAAAGAGGTATTTTTATTGGCTCTTCTATAAAGAGAAAGAAAAGCGCCAAAGAAAAAAGCACGCAAGATTTTGGATTCATCCAATTAACAGAAGCAGAAAGTAGAGAGTGAATTTGAAACTTAATTAAAAAAAATTGTTATTGGACGAACAGCAATTTTTTCAGTACTTCCGTATGTCATCTGGAAAGTACAATGAGCTACTAGAGATTATTCACGAAATTATTTAGTTGCAAAATACAAGATTTAGACACTGCATACAACCTGTAACTTTCTACAGGTGGTATGCAGTGTCTAAATCTTACCTTAGACAAACGACCAGCCTTTGCTGGCCGTTTGTCTATGGTATTTTTTTTTTAATTTCATGTAGGTAGTCACGTTGCCGATTTACTTCAATTTTAAACGATTCATAGCATTAGCATGGTACGCGATCATCAAAAACATTCGCACTAGACACTGTCTAGCTCGTCTCGATCGCATCGCGGTCGCCCGAGCAAGGGGAGCTGCCTCCCCCATATAAATTCGAAAAGAGTACAAAAATTTTCTTAAGCTAAGAAAATATTTAGATTGGAAATGTTTAATAAAATATTTTATTTACTTAAACTTTAATTTTGAAAATTAATACACTACTTTATTATTTTTAAAAACAATTGTAATAAATAAATTAGTATGTATATCTGTTGACATTGGCTGCCGACACCCTTGAGCTGCTTGTATAATCCTTTCAATTAAATTCTTTCTTCCTATAACACCCTGTACATATCGAAAAGGCTAGTAATGTTAGTTTTTCTCTACGTTTAAAATATTAGATACTAACAAATATTAGATACTAACTTAATTTTTTAATCGCTGTGTAAAGACGAACTTTTTCTCTAACAAATTCCATACCTAAAATGACTCAACGTGGTGAATTACGTTCTATAGTTTGTTAGAAAAAAATAAATTGGAAAAAAAGTAACTCATATCTGGAATAGGAATTTTCATGTTATGAGAAATTTTGAAAAAAGTATTCACGCATTCTCTTCTCAAAATTTTGTAGAATGAAAAATAAAATAACAGTAATAAGATGAATGTGTAATGCGACATTGTGTATATGTACGTGGACTGGAAAACTATCTTTCATCTATAGTAGGATCATATTCCATGCAAAGTAATAAACCATTGCCTGTTAAGGGATCCAGTGTAATACAGTTTTAAGGAGTTTAGAAATTGAATAATTTCTTAACGCATTCTGAAGGGATAAAGGGATCAGTTCACGTTTGGCACCGTTGTTCCTACAAAAATTCCTTTGTTCTCATAAACTATTTATTTTAAATGTAATTTATTATAAATCCAATTTGTTTTTTAAATTCCACATATGTACTACATTTTACCTCTGTACGCGCCACTTTTGTTTACTTGTTTTTTGGCGGCTGTCTTTGATTTACAACCAAGCTCGCCAGCTTAGTATTTGACGTATAACTGACCACTTCGTACACTCGATGCACCTGGGCGACTACATTTACTACCAGAACACAATGCGTATGCAGCGTTATTTCAGTTTTAACATTCAATTTCATTTCAAATTTGAAATGGTTCATCTTACGCCTCCTAAAAATGATGACACGATTTTCCTTTGATAAAAGACCGACAATTTTTTGCTCTACTTTGCATCGTATAC